>NC_092468.1:26802869-27065369 GCF_047495875.1 Pithys albifrons albifrons | reverse complement strand
ACCCATTGCCCAAACCTGTTGTTCTAACCCTAACCCTAAGCCTAACTCTGACCCGTTGCCCTAACCCGTTACCCTAACCTTTTTCCCTAACCCGGTGCCCTAACCCTTACCCGTCGTCCTAACCCGTTGTCCTAACCCGTTTCCATAACCCATTACCCTAACCCGTTGCCCTAACCCGTTGCCCTAACCCTAACCCTAACCCGTTGCCCTAGCGTGTTGCCCTAACCCGTTGCCCTAACCCTAACCCTAACCCGTTGCCCTAACCCGTTGCCCTAACCCGTTGCCCTAACCCGTTGCCCTAACCCGTTGCCCTAACCCTAACCCTAACCCGTTGCCCTAAACCTAACCCTAAACCTAACCTTAACACTAACCCGTTGCCCTAACCTGTTGCCGTAACCCGTTGCCCTAATGCGTTGCCCTAACCCGTTGCCCTAACCCTAACCCCTAACCCTAACCCTAACCCTAACCCTAACCCTAACCCGTTGACCTAACCCTAACCCGTTACCCTAACCTGTTGCCCTAACCCTAACCCTAACCTGTTGCCCTAACCCATTGCCCTTACCTGTTGCCCTTACCCTAACCCTAACCCTAACCCGTTGCCCTAACCCGTTACCTTAACCCGTTACCTTAACCCTAACCCGTTGCCTTAACCCATTGCCCTAACCCTAACCCGTTCCCCTAACCCTAACCCATTGCCCTAACCTTAACCCGTTGCCCTAACCCGTTGCCCTAACCCGTTGCCCTAACCCGTTACCCTAACCCTAATGCGTTACCCTAACCCTAACCCTAACCCGTTGCCCTAACCCTAACCCGTTTCCCTAACCCGTTTCCCTAACCCGTTGCCCTAACCCTAACCCGTTGCCCTAACCCGTTGCCCTAACCCGTTGCCCTAACCTGTTGCCCTAACCCTTACCCTAACCCTAACCCTGACCCATTGCCCTAACCCGTTGCCCTAACCTTTTTCCCTAACCCTTACTTGTCGTCCTAACCCGTTGCCCTAAACCGTTTCCATAACCCATTGCCCTAACCTGTTGCCCTAACCCGTTGCCCTAACCCTAACCCATTGCCTTAACCCGTTGCCCTAACCCTAACCCGTTGCCCTAACCCTAACCTGTTGCCCTAACGCGTTGCCCTAACCCTAACCCGTTGCCCTAACCCCTTGCCCTAACCCTGACTCGTTGCCCTAACCCTAACCCATTGCCCTGACCCTAACGCTAACCCTAACCTGGGGGATCCACCAGGCGGCGTCCAACGGGGCGACACTTCGAGCTCAGGGAAAGGGGGTTCCCCTGGGCGGCCTTCTGAGGGGCGACACTTTGGGCACTGGGGAAGGGGGTTCCCCCGGGCGGCTTTTTGAAGTGTGACACTTCGTGTACATGGAAAGGGGGGTCCCCCAGGCAGCCTCCCAAGTGGCGACACTTCAGGCACCGGGAAAAGGGGGGTCCCCCCGGCAGCATACTGTGGTGCAACACTTTGGGCACTGGGGAAGGGGGGTCCCCCGGGTGGACTCCCGAGGGGCGAAACTTCAGGCACTGGGAAAGGGGAGTTTCCCGGGCAGCCTACTGTGGTGCGACACTTCGGGCACTTGGGAAGGGGGGTTCGCTGGAGGGCCTTCCGAGTCGTGACACTCTGGGCCCCGGAAAAGGCGGGTCCCCCGGGCGGCCTCCCGAGGGGCGACACTTCGGTACTGGGAAAGAGGGTTCCTCTGGGAAGCCTACAGTGGTGCGACACTTCGGCACTGGGGAAGGGGGATCCCTCGGGCGGCCTCTTGAGGGGTGACATTTCGGGCACCGGGAAAGAGGGTTCCCCCCGACGACCTCCCGAGGGGCGACACTTTGGGCATCGGGGAAGAGGGTTCCCCCGGACGGCCTCTCAAGGGGCGATACTTTGGGCTCCGAGGAAGGGGGTTCCCCCAGGTGGCCTCCCGAGGGGTGACATTTCAGGAACTGGTGAAGGGGAATCCCCCGGGCGGCCTCCCAAGGGGCGACACTTCAGTACTGGGAAAGAGGGTTCCCCTGGGCAGCCTAAAGTGGTGCGACACTTCGGGCACTGGGGAAGGGGGGTCCCCCGGGCGGCCTCTTGAGGGGTGACATTTTGGGCACCGCGAAAAAGGGTTCCCCCGGGCGGCCTCCCAAGGGGCGACATGTTGGGCACCGGGGAAGGGGGGTCCCCCTGGCGCCCTCCCAAGGTGCGACACTTTGGGCACGGGGAAAGGGGATTGCCCCAGGCGGCCTCCTGAGGAGCAACACTTCGGTCTCAGGGAAAGGGGGTCTCTTGGGTGGCCTCCGGAAGGTTGACACTTCGGGCTCAGGGAGAGGGGGTTCCGCCGGGAGGCTTCCCAAGGGGCGACACTTAGGGCTCCGGGGAAGGGGGTTCCACTGGGCGGCCTCTCGGAGGGCGACACTTCGGTCTCAGGGAAAGGGGGCTCCCCCGGGCGGCCTCCCGAGGGGCGACACTTCGGGCACCGGGGAAGGGAGTTCCCCTGGGCGGCATCCCAAGGGGCGACACTTCGAGTACCGGGGAAGGGGGTTCCTATGGGCGGCCTCCTGAGGGGCGATATTTCAGGCACTAGGGAAGGGGGATCCCCGGGCAGCCTCCCGAGGGGCGACACTTCAGCCTCAGGGAAAGGGGACTCCCCCGGGCGGCCTTACGAGGGGCGACACTTCGGGAACCAGGGAAGGGGGTTCCCCTGGGCGGCATCCCAAGGGGCAACACTTTGAGCACAGGGAAAGGGGATTCCCCCAGGCGGCCTCCCGAGGGGTGACACTTCAGGCACTGGGGAAGGGGGGTCCCCCGGGCGGCCTCCCGAGGGGAGACATTTATGGCACTGGGAAGGGGGTTCCCCCTGGCCGCCTCCCGAGGGGCGACACTTCGGGTACTGAAGAAGTAGGTTCCCCTGGGCGGCCTGCCGAGGGGCGACACTTCAGGCACCAGGAAAGGGGGGTCCCACTGACGGCCTCCCGAAGGGAGACACTTCGTGCACTGGGAAAGGGGAGTCCCACAGGCGGCCTCCCGCGGAGCGACACTTCGAGCTCAGGGAAAGGGGGTTCCCCTGAGCGGCTTTTTGAAGTGCAACACTTCATGCACGGGGAAAGGGAGGTTCCCCGCGCGGCCTCCCAAATGGCGACACTTCCGGTACCGGGAAAGGGGGGTCCCCCAGGCAGCATACTGTGGTGCAACACTTCGGTCACTGGGGAAGGGGGGGTCCCCCGCACGAACTCCCAAAGGGCGACACTTCGAGCACTGGGAAAGAGGAGTTTCCCGGGCAGCCTACTGTGGTGCGACACTTCAGGCACTTGGGAAGGGGGGTCCGCTGGGTGGCCTTCCGAGGTGCGACACTTTGGGCACCGGAATAGGGGGGTCCCCTGGCGGACTCCCGAGGGGCGACACTTTGTGCACCGGAAAAGGCGAGTCCCCCGGGAGGCCTCCCGAGGGGCGACACTTCAGTACTGGGAAAGAGGGTTCCCCTGGGAAGCCTACAATGGTGCGACACTTCAGGCACTGGGGAAGGGGGGTCCCCCGGCAGCCTCTGGAGAGGTGACATTTCGGGCACCAGGAAAGAGGGTTCCCCCGGGTGGCCTCCCGAGGGACGAAACTTTGGGCACCGGGGAAGTGGGTTCCTCCAGGCGGCTTTTAGAAGAGCGACACTTTGTGCACCGGGAAAGGGGGTTCTCCCGGGCGGCCTCCCGAGGGGCGACACTTCGTGAACAGGGAAAGGGGGGTCCCCCGGGCAGCCTACTGTGGTGCAACACTTCGGGCACTTGGGAAGGGGGGTCCGCTGGGCGGCCTTCCGAGGTGCGACACTTTGGGCACCGGGAAAGGCGGGTCCCCCGGGCGGACTCTCGAGGGGCGACAGTTCGGTACTGGGAAAGAGGGTTCCCCTGGGAAGCCGACAGTGGTGCGACACTTCAGGCACTGGGGAAGGGGGGTCCCCCGAGAGCCTTCTTGAGGGGTGACATTTCGGGCACCGGGAAAGAGGGTTCCCCCGGGTGGCCTCCCGTGGGGTGACACTTTGAGCTCAGGGAAAGGGGGGTCCCCCGGGCGCCCTCCCAAGTGGCGACACATCGAGCACCGGGAAAGGGGTTTCCCCAGGGCAGCCTCCTGAGAGGCGACACTTTGGGCACCAGGAAAGAGGTTTCCCCTGGGCGGCCTCCTGAGGGGTGACACTTTGGGCACCGGGAAAGGGGTTTCCCCCGGGCGGCCTCCCGAGGGGCGACACTTCGGTCTCAGGGAAAGGTGGGTCTCTTGGGAGGCCTCCCGAAGGTTGACACTTCGGTCTCACAAAAAGGAGGTTCACCCGGGAGGCGCCCCAAAAAGCAACACTTATGGCTCCGGAGAAGGGGGTTCCCCCGGGCGGCCTCCCGAAGTGTGACACTTCGGTCTCAGGGAAAGGGGGCTGCCCCGGGCGGCCTTCCAAGGGGGCGACACTTTGGGACTGGGAAGGGGGTTCACCCGCGCGGCCTCCCGAGGGGCAACACTTTGAGCACAGGGGAAGGGGATTCCCCTGGGCGACCTCCCGAGGGGCGACACTTCAGGCACTGGGGAAGGGGGCTCCCCCGGGCGGCCTCCCGATGGGATACACTTCGGGTACCGGGGAAGGGGGTTCCCCCAAACGGCCTGCCGAGGGGTGACACTTCAAGCACCAGGAAAGGGGGGTCCCACTGGGGGCCTCCCGAAGGGATACACTTCGTGCACTGGGAAAGTGGGGTCCCAAAGGCGGCCTCCCGCGGGGCGACACTTCGAGCTCAGGGAAAGGGGGTTCCCCTGGGAGGCCTTCCGAGGGGCGACACTTTGGTTACCGGAAAAGGGCGTCCCCCTAGCGGCTTTTCAAAGTACGACACTTCGTGCACGGGGAAAGGGGGGTCCCCTGGGCACCCTCCCAAGTGGCGACACTTCAGGCACTGGGAAAGGGGAGTTTCCTGGGCAGCCTACTGTGGTGCGACACTTCGGGCACTGGGGAAAGGGGGGTTCGCTGGGCAGCCTTCTGAGGCGCGACACTTTGGGCACCGGGAAAGGGGGTTCCCCCGGTGGTCTCCCGAGGGGCGACACTTTGTGCACCGAAAAAGGCGGGTCCCCCGGGCGACTTCCCGAGGGGCGACACTTCGGTACTGGGATCGAGGGTTCCCCTGAGCAGCCTACACTTCTGCGACACTTCGGACACTGGGGAAGGGGGTTCCCCTGGGCGGCCTCCCGAAGGGTAACACTTCGGATACTGGGGAATGCGGTTCCCCCGGTCAGCCTTCCGAGGGGCGATACTTCAGGCATCGGGAAATAGGGGTCCCCCGGGTGGCCTCCCGAGAGGCAACACTTCAGGCACCTGGGAAGGGGGTCCCCCAGGCGGCCTCCTGTGGTGCGACACTTCGGGCACCTGGGAAGGGGGGTCTCCAGGGCAGCGTCCCGAAGAGCGACACTACTTGCACCGGGAAAGGAGGTTCACCCGAGCGGCCGCCCGAGGAGAGACACTTTGGGCACCAGGGAAGGGGGTTCCTCCGAGAGGCCTCCGAGGGGCGACACTTTGGGCACAGGGAAGGGGGTTCCCCCTGGCGGCCTCCCTAGAGGCGACACTTTGGGCACCGGGAAAGGGGTTTTCCCCGGGCGCCCTCCAGAGGGGCGACACTTCGGTCTCAGAGAAAGGGGAGTCTCTTGGGCGGCCTTCCGAAGGTTGTCACTTCGGGCTCAAGGAAAGGAGGTTCACCCGGGAGGAGTCCAAAGTAGCAACACGTCAGGCTCCGGGAAAGGGGGTTCCCCCGGGCAGCCTCCCGAGGGGGGAGACTTTGGTCTCATGGAATAGGGGCTCCTACGGGCGGCCTCCCGCAGGGTGACACTTTGGGCAATGGGAAAGGGGGGACCCCTGGGTGGCCTCCAGAGGGGCGACACTTCGGGCACTGGGAAAGTGGAGTTTCCCGGGCAGCCTAATGTGGTGCGACACTCGGGCACTTGGCAAGGGGGGTCCGCTGGGTGGCCTTCCGAGGTGCGACACTTTGGGCACCGGGAAAGGCGGGTTCCCCAAGCGGCCTCCCAAGGGGCGACACTTCGGTACTGGGAAAGAGGGTTCCCCTGGGAAGCCGAGAGTAGTGCGACACTTCAGGCACTGGGGAAGGGGGGTCCCCCAGGCGGCCTCTTGAGAGGTGACATTTCGGGCGCTGGGAAAGAGGGTTCCCCCGGGTGGCCTCCCGCGGGGTGACACTTCGAGCTCAGGGAAAGGGGGATCCCCTGGGCAGCCTTCCGAGGGGCGACACTTCGGGCTCCGGGGAAGGGGGTTCCCCCGGGTGGCTTTTCGAAGAGCGACACTTCGTGCACGGGGAAAGGGGGGTCCCCTGGGCCGCCTCCCAAGTGGCGACACTTTGGGCATTGGGAAAGGGGGATCCCCTGGGCAGCCTACTGTGGTACAACACTTCGGGCACTGGGGAAGGGGGGTCTCCCAGGCGGCCTCCCGAGGGGCGACACTTCAGGCACCGGGAAAGGGGGTTCCCCAGGGCGGCCTCCCGAGGGGTGACACTTTGGGCACCGGGAAAGGGGTTATCCCTGGGCGGCCTCCCGAGGGGCGACACTTGGGTCTCAGGGAAAGGGGGGATCTCTTGGGAGGCCTCCCAAAGGTTGACACTTCAAGCTCAGAAAAAGGGAGTTCCCCCGGGAGGCAACCCAAAAGGCAACACTTCTGGCTCCGAAGAAGGGGGTTCCCCCAGGCGGCCTCCCGAGGGGCGCCACTTCGGTCTGAGGTAAAGGGGGCTCCCCCGGGCGGCTTCACGAGGGGCGACACTTCAAGAACTGGGGAAGGGGGTTGCCCCGGGTGGCCTCCCGAGGGGCGACTCTTATAGCACCAGGAAGGGAGTTCCCCGGCAGCCTCATGAGGAGCGACACTTTGGGTACCGGGGAAGGAGGTTCCCCTGGGCGACCTGCAGAGGGGCGACACTTCAGGCACCAGGAAAGGGGGGTCCCACTGGCGGCTTCCCGAAGGGAGACACTTCACGCACTGGGAAAGGGGGATCCCACAGGCCGCCTCCCACGGGGCGACACTTCGAGCTCAGGGAAAGAGGGATCCCCTGAGCGGCTTTCTGAGGGGCGACACTTTGGGTACCGGGGAAGGGGGTTCCCCCGGACGACTTTTGGAAGTGCAACACTTCATTCACGGGGAAAGGGGGGTTCCCCGGGCGGCCTCCCAAATGGCGACACTTTGGGCACCAGGAAAGGGGTGTGCCCTGGGCAGCCTAGTGGGTGCAACACTTCGGGCACTGGGGAAGGGTTGTCCCCCGGGCGGACGCCCCAGGGGCAACACTTCGGGTACTGGGAAAGGGGAGTTTCACGGGCGGCCTCCCGAGGGGCGACACTTTGTGCACCGGAAAAGGCGGGTCCCCCGGGCGGCCTCCTGAGGGGCGACACTTCGGTACTGGGAAAGAGGGTTCCCCTGGGCAGCCTACAATGGTGCGACAATTCAGGCACTGGGGAAGGGGGGTCCCCTGGGCGGCCTCTTGAGGGGTGACATTTCGGGCACCGGGAAAGAAGGTTCCCCCGGGTGGCCTTCCGCGGGGCGACACTTCGAGCTCAGGGAAAGGGGGATCCCCTGGGCAGCCTTCCGAGGGGCGACACTTTGGGCTCAGGGGAAGGGGTTTCCCCGGGTGGCTTTTCAAAGAGCGACACTTCGTGCACGGGTAAAGGGGGGTCCCCCGGGCGGCCTCCCAAGTGGTGACACTTCGGGCGCCGCAAAAGGGGGATCCCCTGGGCAGCCTACTGTGGTACAACACTTCGGGCACTGGGGAAGGGGGGTCTCACGGGCGGCCTCCCGAGGGCCGACACTTCGGTCTCAGGGAAAGGGTGGGTCTCTTGTGAGGCCTCCCGAAGGTTGACATTTCGGGCTCAGAAAAAGGGGGTTCCCCTGGGAGGCGTCCCAAAAGGCAAGACTTCTGGCTCCGGAGAAGGGGGTTGCCCCGGGCAGCCTCCCGAGGGGAGCCACTTAGGTCGCAGGGAAAGGGGGCTCCCCTGGGCGGCCTCACGAGAGGCGACAATTCAAGGACTGGGGAAGGGGGTTCACCCAGCCGGCATCTCGAAGGGCGACACTTTGAGAACAGGGGAAGGGGTGTGCCCCGGGCGGCCTGCCGAGGGGCGACACTTCAGGCACCAGGAAAGGGGGGTCCCACTGGCGGCCTCCCAAAGGGAGACACGTCGCGCACTGGGAAAAGGGGGTCCCACAGGCGGCCTCCCGCGGGGCGACACTTCGAGCTCAGGAAAAGGGAGTTCCCCTGGGCGGCCTCCCGAGGGGCGACACTTTGGTACTGGGAAAGAGGGTTCCCCTGGGCAGCCTACAATGCTGCAATACTTCAGGCACTGGGGAACGGGGGTCCCCCGGCCAGCCTCTTGAGAGGTGACATTTCGGGCACTGGGAAAGAGGGTTCCCCCGGGTGGCCTCCCGAGGGGTGACACTTTGGGCACCAAAGAGGAGGGTTACCTGGGCGGCCTCCCGCAGGGCGACACTTCGAGCTGAGGGAAAGAGGGATCCGCTGGGAAGCCTTCTGAGGGGTGACACTTTGGGCCCAGGGGAAGTGGGTTCCCCTGGGTGGCTTTTCGAAGAGCGACACTTCGTGCTCGGGGAAAGGGGGGTCCCCCGGGTGGCCTTCCGAGGGGCGACACCTCGGGCACTGGGAAAGGGGGGGTCCCCCGGGCGGGCCGCCCGAGGGGCGACACTTCAGGCACTGGGAAAGTGGAGTTTCCCGGACAGCCTAATATGGTGCGACTCTTCGGGCACTTGGGAAGGGGGGTCCGCTGGGCGGCCTTCCGAGGTGCGACACTTTGGGCACCGGGAAAGGCGGGTCCCCGGGGCGGCCTCCCGAGGGGTGACACTTCGGTACTGGGAAAGAGGGTTCCCCTGGGAAGCGGACAGTGGTGCGACAATTCAGGCACTGGGGAAGACGGGTCCCCCGGGCAGCCTCTTGAGGGGTGACATTTTGGGCATCGGGAAAGAGGGTTCCCCCGCTTGGCCTCCCGAGGGGCGACACTTTGGGCACCGGAGAAGAGGGTTCCCCCGGGCGCCCTCCCGCGAAGCGACACTTCAAGCTCAGGTAAAGGGGGATCCCCTGGGAAGCCTTCCGAGGGGCAACACTTTGGGCACAGGGGATGTGGGTTCCCCCGGGCAGCTTTTCAAAGAGCGACACTTCGTGCATGGGGAAAGGGGGGTCCCCCGGGGGGCCTCCCGAGGGGCGACAATTCAGGCACTGGGGAATGGGGGTCCCCCGGGCAGCCTCTTGAGTGGTGACATTTCGGGCACTGGGAAAGAGGGTTCCCCCAGGTGACCTCCCGAGGGGCGAAACTTTGGGCACCAAAGAGGAGGGTTCCCCAGGGCGGCCTCCCGCGGGGCGACACTTCAAGCTCAGGGAAAGAGGCATCCCCTGGGAAGCCTTCCGAGGGGCGACACTTTGGGCACTGGGGATGTGGGTTCCCCTGGGTGGCTTTTCGAAGAGCGACACTTCGTGCACGTGGAAAGAGGGGTCCCCCGGGCGGCCTCCCAAGTGGCGACACTTTGGGCACTGGGAAAGTGGAGTTTCCCGGACAGCCTAATGTGGTGCGACTCTTCGGGCACTTGGGAAGGTGGGTCCGCTAGGCGGCCTCCCGAGGGGCGACACTTCGGTACTGGGAAAGAGGGTTCCCCTGGGAAGCCGACAGTGGTGTGACACTTCAGGCACTGGGGAAGAGGGGTCTCCCGGGCGGCCTCTTGAGGGGTGACATTTTGGGCACTGGGAAAGAGGGTTCCCCCGGGTGGCCTCCCGAGGGGCGACACTTTGGGCACCGGAGAAGAGGGTTCCCCCGGGCGGCCTCCCGCGAAGCGACACTTCAAGCTCAGGTAAAGGGGGATCCCCTGGGAAGCCTTCCAAAGGGCAACACTTTGGGCACCGGGGATGTGGGTTCCCCCGGGCAGCTTTTCGAAGAGCGACACTGCGTGCACGGGGAAAGGAGGGTCCCCCGGGTGGCCTCCCATGTGGCGACACTTCAGGCACCAGGAAAGGGGGGTCCCACGGGTGGCCTCCCATGTGGCGACACTTTGGGCACCAGGAAAGGGGGATCCCCTGGGCAGCCTACTGTGGTACAACACTTCGGGCACTGCGGAAGTGGAGTCTCACGGGCGGCCTCCCGAGGGGCGACACTTCGGTCTCAGGGAAAGGGGGGTCTCTTGGGAGGCCGCCCGAAGGTTGACACTTCGGGCTCAGAAAAAGGGGGTTCCCCCGGGAGGCGTCCCAAAAGGCAAAACTTCTGGCTCCGGAGAAGGGGGTTCCCCCGGGCGGCCTCCCGAGGGGCACCACTTTGGGCACCGGAGAAGAGGGATCCCCCGGGCGGCCTCTTGCGGGGTGACACTTCAAGCTCAGGGAAAGGGGGATCCCCTGGGAAGCCTTCCGAAGGGTGACACTGGGCACCGTGGATGTGGGTTCCCCCGGGAGGCTTTTTGAAGAGCAACACTTTGTGCACGGGGAAAGGGGGGTCCCCCGGGCGGCCTCCCACGGGGCGACACTTCAGGCACTGGGAAAGGGGAGTTTCCCGGGCAGCCTACTGTTGTGCGACACTTCGGACACTGGGGAAGGGGGTTCCCCTGGGCGGCCTCCCGAAGGGTAAAACTTCGGGTACCGGGGAATGTGGTTCCCCCGGTCAGCCTTTCCAGGGGCGACACTTCAGGCATCGGGAAATAGGGGTCCCCCGGGTGGCCTCCCGAGAGGCGATACTTCAGGCTCCGGGAAGGGGGTCCCCCGGGCGGCCTCCTGTGGTGCGACACTTTGGGCACCTGGGAAGGGGGGTCGCCAGGGCAGCCTCCCGAGGAGCAACACTACTTGCACCGGGAAAGGGGGTTCACACGAGCGGCCTCCCGAGGGGAGACACTTCGGGCACCCAGGGAAGGGGGATCCCCCGGGAGGCCACCGAGGGGCGACACTTTGGGCACAGGGAAAGTGGAATTTCCTGGGCAGCCTAATGTTGTGTGACACTTCGGGCACTTGGGAAGGGGGGTCCGCTGGGCGACCATCCAAGGTGCGACACTTCAGTACTGGGAAAGAGGGTTCCCCTGGGAAGCCGACAGTGGTGCGACACTTCAGGCACTGGGGAAGGGGGGTCCCCTGGGCGGCCTCTTGAGGGGTGACATTTCGGGCACCGGGAAAGAGGGTTCCCCCGGGTGGCCTCCCACAGGGCGACACTTCGGGCTCAGGGAAAGGGGGATCCCCTGGGCAGCCTTCCGAGGGGCGACACTTTGGGCTCCGGGGAAGGGGGTTCCCCCAAGTGGCTTTTCGAAGAGCGACACTTCGTGCACGGGTAAAGGGGGCTCCCCCGGGCGGCCTCCTGAGTGGCGACACTTCGGGCACCGGGAAAGGGGGATCCCCTGGGCAGCCTACTGTGGTACAACACTTCGGGCACTGGGGAAGTGGAGTCTCACGGGCGGCCTCCCGAGGGGCGACACTTCGGTCTCAGGGAAAGGGGGGTCTCTTGGGAGGCCGCCCGAAGGTTGACACTTCGGGCTCAGAAAAAGGGGGTTCCCCCGGGAGGCGTCCCAAAAGGCAAAACTTCTGGCTCCAGAGAAGGGGGCTCCCCCGGGCGGCCTCCCGAGGGGCGCCACTTCGGTCTCAGGGAAAGGGGGCTCCCCTGTGCGGCCTCATGAGGGGCGACACTTCAAGAACAGGGGAAGGGGGTTTCCCCGGACGGCCTCCCGAGGGGCGACACTTCAGGCACTGGGGAAGAGGGCTCCCCCTGGCTGCCTCCTGAGGGGCGATGCTTTGGTACAGGGAAAGAGGGTTCCCCTGGGCAGCCTACAATGCTGCGACACTTCAGGCACTGGGGAAGGGGGGTCCCCAGGGCAGCCTCTTGAGAGGTGACTTTTCAGGCACTGGGAAAGAGGGTTCCCCCGGTTGGCCTCTCGAGGGGCGACACTTTGGGCACCAAAGAGAAGGGTTCCCCCGGGCGGCCTCCCGCGGGGCGACACTTCAAGCTCAGGGATAGAGGGATCCCCTGGGAAGCCTTCTGAGGGGCGACACTTTGGGCATTGGGAAAGTGGGTTCCCCCGGGTGGCTTTTAGAAGAGTGACACTTCGTGCACGGGGAAAGCGGGGTCCCCTGGGCGGCCTCCCGAGGGGCAACACTTCGGGCCCTGGGAAAGTGGAGTTTCCCGGACAGCCTTATGTGGTGCAACACTTCAGGCACTGGGGAAGGGTTGTCCCCCGGGCAGAATCCCGAGGGGCGACACTTAGGGCAGTGGGAAAGGGGACGTTTCCTGGGCAGCCTACTGTGGTGCGACACTTCGGGCACTTGGGAAGGAGGGTCCACTGGGCAGCCTTCCGAGGGGCAACACTTTGGGTACCGGGGAAGGGGGTTCCCCTGGGCGGCTTTTCAAAGTGCGACACTTCATGCACGGGGAAAGGGGGGTCCCCCGGACGGCCTCCCAAGTGGCGACACTTCGGACGCCACAAAAGGGGGATCCCCTGGGCAGCCTACTGTGGTACAACACTTCGGGCACTGGGGAACGGGGGTCTCCCGGGCGGCTTCCCGAGGTGCGACACTTAAGGCACCGGGAAAGGGGGTTCCCCAGGGCGGCCTCCCGAATGGCGACACTTTTCGCATCAGGAAAGGCGTTTCCCCCAGGCGGCCTCCGGAGCGGCGACACTTCGGTCCCAGGGAAAGGGGGCTGCCCCGGGTGGCCTTCCGAGGGGGCAACACTTTAGGCACTGGGAAGGGGGTTCACCCGCGCGGCCTCCCTACGGGCAACACTTCAGGCTTTGGGGAAGGGGGCTCCCCCGGGTGGCCTCCCGACAGGCGACACTTAGGGTACCAGGGAAATGGGTTCCCCTGGGCGGAGTCCCGAAGGGTAACACTTCGGGTACCGGGGAAGGGGGTTCCCCCAAACGGCCTGCCAAGGGGCGACATTTCAGGCACCAGGAAAGGGGGGACCCTTGGCGGCCTCCCGAAGGGAGACACTTCGCACACTGGGAAAGGCGGTTCCCCCGGGCGGCCTCCCGCGGGGCGACACTTTGAGCTCAGGAAAAGGGGTTTCCCCTGGGCAGCCTTCCGAGGGGCGACACTTTGGGTACCGAGAAAGGGAGTTCCCCCGAGAGGCTTTTCAAAGTGCGACACTTCGTGCACGGAGAAAGGGGGGTCCCCTGGGCGTCCTCCCAAGTGGCGACACTTCGGGCACCAGGAAAGGGGGGTCCCCCAGGCAGCCTACTGTGGTGCAACACTTCGGGCACTGGGGAAGGGGGGGTCTCCCGGGCGGCCTCCTGTGGGGCGACTCTTCGAGCTCAGGGAAAGGGGGATCCCCTAGGCAGCCTTCCGAGGGGCGAAACTTTGGGCACCGGGGAAGTGGGTTCCCCTGTACGGCTTTTCGAAGAGTGACACTTCATGCACGGGGAAAGGGGGGTCCCCCGGGCGGCCTCCAAGGAGGCGACACTTCGGGCACCGGGAAAAGGGGGTTCCTTAGGGCGGCCTCCCAAGTGGCGACACTTCGGGCACCAGGAAAGGGGGATCCCCTGGGCAACCTACTGTGGTACAAAACTTCAGGCACTGAGGAAGGGGGGTCTCACGGGCAGCCTCCCGAGGGGTGACACTTTTGGCACCGGGAAAGGGGTTTCCCCCGGGCGGCCTCCCGAGGGGCGCCACTTTGGTCTCGGGGAAAGGGGGCTCTCCCGGGCGGCCTCACGAGAGGCGACAATTCAAGAACTGGGGAAGGGGGTTCACCCGGCCGGCCTCCCGAGGAGCGACACTTTGAGAACAGGGGAAGGGGGTTGCTCCGGGCGGCCTCCCAAGGGGCGACACTTCAGGCACTGGGGAAGAGGGCTCCCCCTGGCGGCCTCCCGAGGGGCGACACTTTGGGTACTGGGGAAGGAGGTTCCCCTGGGCGACCTGCCGAGGGGCGACACTTCAGGCACGAGGAAAGGCGGGTCCCACTGGCGGCCTCCCAAAGGGAGACACTTCACGCACTGGAAAAGGGGCGTCCCACAGGCGGCCTCCTGCGGGGCGACATTTCGAGCTCAGGAAAAGGGGGTTCCCCTGGGCGGCCTCCCGAGGGGCAACACTTTGGTACTGGGAAAGAGGGTTCCCCTGGGCAGCCTGCAATGCTCTGACACTTCAGGCACTGGGGAAGGGGGGTTCCCCGGGCAGCCTCTTGAGAGGTGACATTTCGGGCACTGGGAAAGAGGGTTCCCCCGGTTGGCCTCCCGAGGGGCGACAATTTGGGTACCAAAGACGAGGGTTCCCCCGGGCGGCCTCCTGCGGGGCGACACTTCGAGCTCAGGGAAAGAGGGATCCCCTGGAAAGCCTTCCGAGTGGCGACACTTTGGGCACAGGGGAAGTGGGTTCCCCTGGGTGGCTTCTTGAAGAGCAACACTTCGTGCACGGGGAAAGGGGGGTCCCCCGGGCGGCCTCCCGAAGGGCGACACTTTGGTACAGGGAAAGAGGGTTCTCCTGGGCAGCCTACATTTCTGCGACACTTCGGACACTGGGGAAGGGGGTTCCCCCGGGCAGCCTTTTGAGAGGTGACATTTCAAGCACTGGAAAGGGGGTTCCCCTGGGCGGCCTCCCGAGGGGCGACAGTTCAGGCACTGGGGAAGGGGGGTCCCCCGGGCAGCCTCTTGAGAGGTGACATTTCGGGCACTGGGAAAGAGGGTTCCCCCCGGTGGCCTCCCGATAGCGAAACTTTGGGGACCAAAGAGGAGGGTTCCCCAGGGCGGCCTCCCGCGGGGCGACACTTCAAGCTCAGGGAAAGGGGGATCCCCTGGGAAGCCTTCTGAGGGGTGACACTGGGCACCGGGGATGTGGGTTCCCCCGGGCAGCTTTTCGAAGAGCGACACTTCGTGCACGGGGAAAGGAGGGTCCCCCGGGTGGCCTCCCATGTTGCGACACTTCAGGCACCAGGAAAGGGGGGTCCCCCGGGCGGCCTCCCGAGGGGCGACACTTCAGCCACTGGGAAAGTGAAGTTTCCCGGACAGCCTAATGTGGTGCGACTCTTCGGGCACTTGGGAAGGGGGGTCCGCTGGGTGGCCTTCCGAGGTGCGACACTTTGGGCACCGGGAAAGGCGGGTCCTCCGGGCGGCCTCCCGAAGGGTGACACTTCGGTACTGGGAAAGAGGGTTCCCCTGGGAAGCCGACAGTGGTGCGACACTTCAGGCACTGGGGAAGGCGGGTCCCCCGGTCGGCCTCTTGAGGGGTGACATTTTGGGCACTGGGAAAGAGGGTTCCCCCGGGTGGCCTCCTGAGGGGCGACACTTTGGGCACCGGAGAAGAGGGTTCCCCCGGGCGGCCTCCCGCGAAGCGACACTTCAAGCTCAGGTAAAGGGGGATCCCCTGGGCAGCCTTCTGAGGGGAAACACTTTGGGCACAGGGGATGTGGGTTCCCCCGGGCGGCTTTTTGAAGAGTGACACTTTGTGCATGGGGAAAGGGGGGTCCCCCGGGCGGCCTCCTGAGCGGCGACACTTCAGGCACTGGGGAAGGGGGGTCCCCAGGGCAGCCTCTTGAGAGGTGACATTTCGGGCACTGGGAAAGAGGGTTCCCCCGGGTGGCCTCCCGAGGGGCGACACTTTGGGCAGCAAAGAGGAGGGTTCCCCAGGGCGGTCTCCCGAGCGGCGAAACTTTGGGCACCAAAGAGGAGGGTTCCCCAGGGCGGCCTCCCGCAGGGCGACACTTCAAGCTCAGGGAAAGGGGGATCCCCTGGGAAGCCTTCTGAGGGGTGACACTGGGCACCGGGGATGTGGGTTCCCCCGGGCAGCTTTTCGAAGAGCGACACTTCGTGCACGGGGAAAGGGGGGTCCCCCGGGCGGCCTCCCGAGGGGCGACACTTCGGGCACTGGGAAAGTGGAGTTTCCCGGACAGCCTAATGTGGTGCGACTCTTCGGGCACTTGGGAAGGGGGGTCCGCTGGGTGGCCTTCCGAGGTGCGACACTTTGGGAACCAGGAAAGGCGGGTCCCCCGGGCGGCCTCCCGAGGGGTGACACTTCGGGCACTGGGAAAGTGGAGTTTCCCAGACAGACTAATGTGGTGCGACTCTTCGGGCACTTGGGAAGGGGGGTCTGCTGGGCGGCCTTCTGAGGTGCGACACTTTGGGCACCGGGAAAGGCGGGTCCCCCGGGCGGCCTCCCGAGGGGTAACACTTCGGTACTGGGAAAGAGGGTTCCCCTGGGAAGCCGACAGTGGTGCGACACTTCAGGCACTGGGGAAGGCGGGTCCCCCGGGCAGCCTCCCGAGGGGTGACATTTTGGGCACCGGGAAAGAGGGTTCCCCCGGGTGGCCTCCCGAGGGGCGACACTTCAGGCACCGGGGAAGGGGGTTCCCCCGGGCAGCCTCCCGAGGGACGACACTTCGGGTACTGGAGAAGAGGGTTCCCCCGGGCGACATCCCGAGGGGCGACACTTCGAGCACCAGGCAAGGGGGTTCTCCCGGGCGGCATCACAAGAGGCGACACTTCGGGCACTGAGGAAGGGTGTTGCCCCGGGCGGCCTCCTGATGGGCGACATTTCGGTCTCAGAGAAAGGGGGCTCCCCCCAGCGGCCTCCCGAGGGGCAATACTTCAGGCACTGGGGATGAGGGCTCCCCTGGGCGGCATCCCGAGGGGCGACACTTTGAGCACCGAGGAAGGGGGTTCCCCTGGGCGGCCTCCCGAGGGGCGACACTTCAGGCATTGGGGAAAGAGGGTCCCCCTGGCGGCCTCCCGAGGGGCGACAGGTCGGGCACCAGGAAAGGGGGTTCCCCCTGGCGGCCTCCCCGGGGACAACATTTCAGGTACTGGGAAAGAGGGTTGCCTTGGGCGGCGACCCAAAGGGTAACACTTCGGGTACCAGGGAAGGGGGTTCCCCCGGTCGGCCTCCCAAGGGACGACACTTCAGGCACCAGGGAAGGGAGTTCCCCGAGTCGGCCTCCCGAAGTGCGAAATTTTGGGCACCGGGGGTCCCCAAGGGGGGTTCCTGAGGGCTGATATTTTGGGCACTGGGGGTCCCCAAGGGGGGTTCCAGAGGGCCGACATTTTGGGCACCGGAGGTCCCCAAGAGGGGTTCCCGAGGGCCGACATTTTGGGCACCGGGGGTCCCCAAAGGGGGTTCCAGAGGGCCGACATTTTGGGCACCGAGGGTCCCCAAGGGGGGTTTCCGAGGGCCAACATTTTTGGCACCGGGGGTCCCCAATAGGGGTTTTTGGGGAGGCGACATTTCAGGCACGCAAGGGGTTCCCCGGCAGGGGGTCCCGGGGGGCGACATTTCGAGCACCGGAAGGAGGGATCCCAGGCGGAAGATCCCGAGGGGTGACATTTCGGGCACTGGGCGCCGGGGGGTCCCTGGCAAACGCTCCCAGGGGGCAGCATTTCAGGCACCGTGAGGTGGGGTCCCCGGCAGGAACTCCGGGGGGCGACATGTCGGGTACCGGAGTGGGAGAGTGCCTGGGGACCCCAAGGCGGGGCTGGCCGAGGGGCAACGCCACGGGCGCCGGGGGTCCCCAGGGTGGGGCTGGCCGAGGGGCGGCGCCTCGGGCGCCTCGGGTCCCCAAGGTGGGCCTGGCCGAGGGGCGGAGCGTCGGGCGCCAAGGGTCCCCAAGGCGGGGCTGCCCGAGGGGCGGAGCCTCGGGCGCCAGGGATCCCTAAGGCGGCCCTGGCCGAGGGGCGGAGCCTCGGGCGCCTGGGGTCCCCGAAGTGGGGCTGGCCGATGGGCGGCGCCTCGGGCGCCGTGGGTCCCCAAGTCGAAGCTGGCCGAGAGGCGGCGCCTCGGGCGCCGGCGGTACCCAATGGGGGGTTGCCGAGGGGCGAGCTCTTGGGCGCCGAGGGTCCCCGAAGGTTGGTTGCCGTGGGACGACGACTCAGGCGTCAAAGGTCCCCAATGTGCACCAGCCATGGGGCAAAGCCTCGGGCGCCGGGGGTCCCCAAGGGGGGGGTTCCGAGGGGCAAAGCCTCGGGCGCCGTAGGTCCCTAAGGGGGGGTTGCCGAGGGGAGGCGCCTCGGGCGCCAGGGGTCCCCGAAGAGGGGGTTGCCGAGGGACGACATTTCGGGCAGCGGGTTCCCCAAGAAGGATTCCCGAGGGACGACATTTTGGGCACTGGTGCACCCCAAGGGGGAGTTGCCGAGGGTCGACGCCTCGGGCGCCGGGGGTCCCCAAAAGGGGGTTGCCGAGGGGCAAAGACTCGGGCGCCGGGGGACCCCAAGGCGGGGCTGGCCGAGGGGCGGAGCCTCGAATGCCGGGGGTCCCCAAGGCGGGGCTGGCCGTTGGGTGGCGCCTCGGGCGTCGGGAGTCCCCAAGACGGGGCTGCCGAGGGGCGGCGCCTCGGGCGCCTCGGGTCCCCAAGGCGGGGCTGGCCGAGGGGCGGAGCCGCGGGCGCCGGGGGTCCCCAAGGCGGGGATGGCTTAGGGGCGGCGCCTCGGGCGCCGGTGGTCCCCAAAGGGGGGTTGCCGAGGGGCGAGATTTTGGGCACCGGGGGTCCCCAAGAGGGGGTTGCCGAGGAGCGACGCCACAGGCCCCGGGGGGCCCAAAAGGGGGGGTTGCCGAGCGGCGACGCCTCCGGCGCTGGGGGTCCCTGAGGCGTTGTTGCCGTGGGGCGACGCCTCGGGCGCCGGCGGTCCCAAAAGGGGGGGCTGGCCGAGTGTGGGCGCTTTGGGTGCCGAGCGTCCCGAAAAGGGGGCTGGCCGAGGGGCGGCGCCATGGGCGTCGCGGATTCCCAAGGCGGGGCTAGCCGAGGGGCGGCGCCTCGGGCGCCGGGGGTCCCCAAGGAGGGGTTTTCGCTGGGCAACACCTCGGGCGCCGGGGATCCCAAAGAGGGGGTCCGAGGGGCGACACCTCGGGCGCCGGGGTTCCCCAAGGGGGGTTGCCGAGGGCCGAGCCCTCAGGCCCTGGTTTTCCCCAAGGGGGAGTTTGCCGATGGGCGAGACCTCGGTCGTCGGGGGTCCCCAAGACGGGGCTGGCCGATGGGCGGCGCCTCGGGCGCCTCGGGTCGCCATGGGCGGGGATGGCCGAGGGGCGGCGCCTCGGGAGCCGGAAGTCCCCAAGGCGGGGCTGGCCGAAGGGCGGAGCCTCGGGCGCCGAGGGTCCCCAAGGCGAGCCTGGCCGAAGGGCGGAGCCTCGGGCGCCGAGGGTCCCCAAGGCGGGCCTGGCCGAGGGGCGGCGCCTCGGGCGCCGGGGGTCCCCAAGGAGGGGTTTTCGCTGGGCAACACCTCGGGCACCGGGGATCCCAAAGAGGGGGTCCGAGGGGAGACACCTCGGGCGCCGAGGGTCCCCAAGGCGGGCCTGGCCGAGGGGCGGAGCCTCGGGCGCCGAGGATCCCCAAGGCGGGGCTGGCCGAGGGGCGGAGCCTCGGGCGCCAGGGGTCCCCAAGGCGGGCCTGGCCGAGGGGCGGAGCCTCGGGCGCCGAGGGTCCCGATAGCGGGGCTGGCCGAGGGGCGGCGCCTCGGGCGCCTGGGGTCCCCAAGGCGGGGCTGGCCGAGGGGCGGAGCCTCGGGCGCCGGGGGTCCACAAGGCGGGCCTGGCCGAGGGGCGGAGCTTCGGGCGCCGGCGGTACCCAAGAGGGGGTTGCCGAGGGGCGAACTCTTGGGCGCCGAGGGTCCCCGAAGGTTGGTTGCCGTGGGGCGACGACTCGGGCGTCAAAGGTCCCCAATGTGCGCCAGCCATGGGGCAAAGCCTCGGGCGCCGGGGGTCCCCAAGGGGGGGTTCCGAGGGGCGGAGCCTCGGGCGCCGTAGGTCCCTAAGTGGAGGTTGCCGAGGGGAGGCGCCTCGGGCGCCAGGGGTCCCCGAAGGGGGGGTTGCCGAGGGACGACATTTCGGGCAGCGGGTTCCCCAAGAAGGATTCCCGAGGGACGACATTTTGGGCACTGGTGCACCCCAAGAGGGAGTTGCCGAGGGTCGACGCCTCGGGCGCCGGGGGTCCCCAAAAGGGGGTTGCCGAGGGGCGAAAACTCGGGCGCCGGGGGACCCCAAGGCGGGGCTGGCCGAGGGGCGGCGCCTCGAGCGCCGAGGGTCCCCAAGACGGGGCTGGCCGAGGGGCGGAGCCTCGGGCGCCGAGGGTCCCCAAGGCGGGCCTGGCCGAGGGGCGGAGCCTCGGACGCCAAGGGTCCCCAAGGCGGGCCTGGCCGAGGGGCGGAGCCTCGGGAGCCGAGGGTCCCCAAGGCGGGCCTGGCCGAGGGGCGGAGCCTCGGGAGCCGAGGGTCCCCAAGGCGGGGCTGGCCGAGGGGCGGAGCCTCGGGCGCCGAGGGTCCCCAAGGCGGGGCTGGCCGCGGGGCGGAGCCTCGAATGCCGGGGGTCCCCAAGGCGGGGCTGGCCGAGGGGCGGAGCCTCGGGCGCCGGGGGTCCCCAGGGCAGGCCTGGCCGAGGGGCGGAGCCTCGGGCCCCGGGGGTCCCCAAGGCGGGGCTGGCCGATGGGTGGCGCCCCGGGCGCCGGAGTTCCTCAAGGCGGGCCTGGCCGAGGGGCGGAGCCTCGGGAGCCGAGGGTCCCCGAGGCGGGGCTGGCCGAGGGGCGGAGCCTCGGGCGCCGAGGGTCCCCAAGGCGGGGCTGGCCGCGGGGCGGAGCCTCGAATGCCGGGGGTCCCCAAGGCGGGGCTGGCCGAGGGGCGGAGCCTCGGGCCCCGGGGGTCCCCAAGGCGGGGCTGGCCGATGGGTGGCGCCCCGGGCGCCGGGGTTCCCCAAGGCGGGGCTGGCCGAGGGGCGGAGCCTCGAATGCCGGGGGTCCCCAAGGCGGGGCTGGCCGTTGGGCGGCGCCTCGGGCGTCGGGATTCCCCAAGACGGGGCTGCCGAGGGGCGGCGCCTCGGGCGCCTCGGGTCCCCAAGGCGGGGCTGGCCGAGGGGCGGAGCCTCGGGCGCCGGGGGTCCCCAAGGCGGGGCTGGCTTAGGGGCGGCGCCTCGGGCGCCGGTGGTCCCCAAAGGGGGGTTGCCGAGGGGCGAGATTTTGGGCACCGGGGGTCCCCAAGAGGGGGTTGCCGAGGAGCGACGCCACAGGCCCCGGGGGGCCCAAAAGGGGGGTTGCCAAGGGGCGATGCATCGGGCGCTGGGAGTTACAAAGGGGGGTTGCCGACGGGCGTCGTTTCGGGCTTCGGGGGTCCCAAAGGGTGGGTTGCCGAGCGGCGACGCCTCCGGCGCTGGGGGTCCCTGAGGCGTTGTTGCCGTGGGGCGGCTCCTCGGGCGTCAGGGGTCCCCAAGGGGGGCTGGTCGAAAGGCGGCGCCATGGGTGTCGCGGATTCCCAAAGCGGGGCTAGCCGAGGGGCGGAGCCTCGGGCGCCAGGGGTCCCCAAGGCGGGCCTGGCCGAGGGGCGGAGCCTCGGGCGCCGAGGGTCCCGAAAGCGGGGCTGGCCGAGGGGCGGAGCCTCGGGCGCCGGGGGTCTCCAAGGCGGGGCTGGCCGAGGGGCGGAGCCTCGGGCGCCGGGGGTCCACAAGGCGGGCCTGGCCGAGGGGCGGAGCTTCGGGCGCCATGGGTCCCCAAGTCGAAGCTGGCCGAGAGGCGGCGCCTCGGGCGCCGGCGGTACCCAAGAGGGGGTTTCCGAGGGGCGAACTCTTGGGCGCCGAGGGTCCCCGAAGGTTGGTTGCCGTGGGGCGACGACTCGGGCGTCAAAGGTCCCCAATGTGCGCCAGCCATGGGCCAAAGCTTCGGGCGCCGGGGGTCCCCAAGGGGGGGGTTCCGAGGGGCGGAGCCTCGGGCGCCAGGGGTCCCCGAAGGGGGGGTTGCCGAGGGACGACATTTCGGGCAGCGGGTTCCCCAAGAAGGATTCCCGAGGGACGACATTTTGGGCACTGGTGCACCCCAAGGGGGAGTTGCCGAGGGTCGACGCCTCGGGCGCCGGGGGTCCCCAAAAGGGGGTTGCCGAGGGGCGAAGACTCGGGCGCCGGGGGACCCCAAGGCGGGGCTGGCCGAGGGTCGGCGCCTCGAGCGCCGAGGGTCCCCAAGGCGGGCCTGGCCGAGGGGCGGAGCCTCGGGCGCCAAGGGTACCCAAGGCGGGCCTGGCCGAGGGGCGGAGCCTCGGGAGCCGAGGGTCCCCAAGGCGGGGCTGGCCGAGGGGCGGAGCCTCGGGCGCCTGGGGTCCCCAAGGCGGGGCTGGCCGAGGGGCGGAGCCTCGAATGCCGGGGGTCCCCAAGGCGGGGCTGGCCAAGGGGCGGAGCCTCGGGCGCCGAAGCTCCCCAGGGCAGGCCTGGCCGAGGGGCGGAGCCTCGGGCGCCGGGGGTCCCCAAGGCGGGGCTGGCCGATGGGTGGCGTCCCGGGCGCCGGGGTTCCCCAAGGCGGGGCTGGCCGAGGGGCGGAGCCTCGAATGCCGGGGGTCCCCAAGGCGGGGCTGGCCGTTGGGTGGCGCCTCGGGCGTCGGGAGTCCCCAAGACGGGGCTGCCGAGGGGCGGCGCCTCGGGCGCCTCGGGTCCCCAAGGCGGGGCTGGCCGAGGGGCGGAGCCTCGGGCGCCGGGGGTCCCCAAGGCGGGCCTGGCTTAGGGGCGGCGCCTCGGGCGCCGGTGGTCCCCAAAGGGGGGTTGCCGAGGGGCGAGATTTTGGGCACCGGGGGTCCCCAAGAGAGGGTTGCCGAGGAGCGACGCCACAGGCCCCGGGGGGCCCAAAAGGGGGGGTTGCCGAGCGGCGACGCCTCCGGCGCTGGGGCTCCCTGAGGCGTTGTTGCCGTGGGGCGACGCCTCGGGCGCCGGCGGTCCCAAAAGGGGGGGCTGGCCGAGTGTGGGCGCTTTGCGTGCCGAGCGTCCCCAAAAGGGGGCTGGCCGAGGGGCGGCGCCATGGGCGTCGCGGATTCCCAAGGCGGGGCTAGCCGAGGGGCGGCGCCTCGGGCGCCTCGGGTCCCCAAGACGGGGCTGGCCGATGGGCGGCGCCTCGGGCGCCTCGGGTCGCCATGGGCGGGGCTGGCCGAAGGGCGGAGCCTCGGGCGCCGAGGGTCCCCAAGGCGAGCCTGGCCGAAGGGCGGAGCCTCGGGCGCCGAGGGTCCCCAAGGCGGGCCTGGCCGAGGGGCGACGCCTCGGGCGCCGGGGGTCCCCAAGGAGGGGTTTTCGCTGGGCAACACCTCGGGCACCGGGGATCCCAAAGAGGGGGTCCGAGGGGAGACACCTCGGGCGCCGAGGGCCCCCAAGGGGGGTTCCCGACGGACGACATTTTGGGCACCGGGGGTCCCCAAGGGGGGTTCCCGACGGACGACATTTTGGGCACCGGGGGTCCCCAAGGGGGGTTCCCGAGGGCCGACATTTTGGGCGCCGGGGGTCCCCAAGGGGGGTTCCCGACGGACGACATTTTGGGCGCCGGGGGTCCCCAAGGGGGGTTCCCGAGGGTCGACATTTTGGGCATCGGGGGTCCCCAAGGGGGGTTCCCGAGGGCCGACATTTTGGGCGCCGGGGGTCCCCAAGGGGGGTTCCCGAGGGTCGACATTTTGGGCACCGGGGGTCCCCAAGGGGGATTCCGGAAGGACGAACTTTTGGGCACCGAGGTTCTCCAAGGGGGGTTCCCGAGGGGCAACATTTTTGGCACCGGGGTCCTCAAGGGAGGTTTCCGAGAGACGAACTTTTGGGCACCGGGGGTCCCCAAGTCGGGCTCCCGAGGGCCGACATTTTGAGCACCGGGGGTCCCTAAGGGAGGTTCCCAAGGGACGACGCTTTGGGCACCCGGGTCCCCAAAGGGGGGTTCCCGAGGGCCCACATTTTTGGCACCGGGGCTCCCCAATAGGTGTTTTCGGGAGGGCGACATTTCGGGCACGCAGGTGGGGTCCCCGGGTGGGGCTCCCGAGGGGCGACATTTCGGGCACCGGGCGCCGGGAGGTCCCCGGCGGGGGCTCCCGGGGGGCCTGCATTTCAGGCAACGAGGGCGGGGGTTCCCGGCGGGCGCTCCCAGAGGGCGGCATCTTGGGCACCGTGAGGTGGGGTCCCCGGTGGGAACTCCGGGGGGCGACATGTCAGGCACCGGGGTGAAAGAGTCCCTGGGGTCCCCAAGGCGGAATTGCCGAGGGGCGACGCCACGGGCGCCGGGACTCCCCAGGGCGGAGCTGGCCGAGGGGCGGCGCCTCGGGCGCCTCGGGTCCCCAAGGTGGGCCTGGCCGAGGGGCGGAGCCTCGGGCGCCAAGGGTCCCCAAGGCGGGGCTGGCCGAGGGGCGGAGCCTCGGGCGCCGGGGGTCCCTAAGGCGGCCCTGGCCGAGGGGCGGCGCCTCGGGCGCCTGGGGTCCCCGAAGCGGGGCTGGCCGATGGGCGGAGCCTCGGGCGCCATGGGTCCTCAAGTCGAAGCTGGCCGAGAGGTGGCGCCTCGGGCGCCGACGGTACCCAAGGGGGGGTTGCCGAGGGGCGAGCTCTTGGGCGCCAAGGGTCCCCGAAGGTTGGTTGCCGTGGGGCGACGACTCGGGCGTCAAAGGTCCCCAATGTGCGCCAGCCATGGGGCAAAGCCTCGGGCGCCGGGGGTCCCCAAGGGGGGGTTCCGAGGGGCGGAGCCTCGGGCGCCGTAGGTCCCTAAGGGGAGGTTGCCGAGGGGAGGCGCCTCGGGCGCCAGGGGTCCCCGAAGGGGGGGTTGCCGAGGGACGACATTTCGGGCAGCGGGTTCCCCAAGAAGGATTCCCGAGGGACGACATTTTGGGCACTGGTGCACCCCAAGAGGGAGTTGCCGAGGGTCGACGCCTCGGGCGCCGGTGGTCCCCAAAAGGGGGTTGCCGAGGGGCGAAAACTCGAGCGCCGGGGGACCCCAAGGCGGGGCTGGCCGAGGGGCGGAGCCTCGGGCGCCGGGGGTCCCCAAGGCGGGGCTGGCTTAGGGGCGGCGCCTCGGGCGCCGGTGGTCCCCAAAGGGGGGTTGCCGAGGGGCGAGATTTTGGGTACCGGGGGTCCCCAAGAGGGGGTTGCCGAGGAGCGACGCCACAGGCCCCGGGGGGCCCAAAAGGGGGGTTGCCAAGGGGCGACGCATCGGGCGCTGGGAGTTACAAAGGGGGGTTGCCGACGGGCGTCGTTTCGGGCTTCGGGGGTCCCAAAGGGTGGGTTGCCGAGCGGCGACGCCTCCGGCGCTGGGGGTCCCTGAGGCGTTGTTGCCGTGGGGCGGCTCCTCGGGCGTCAGGGGTCCCCAAGGGGGGCTGGTCGAGGGGCAGCGCCATGGGCGTCGCGGATTCCCAAAGCGGGGCTAGCCGAGGGGCGGCGCCTCGGTTGCCGGGGGTCCCCAAGGAGGGGTTTTCGCTGGGCAACACCTCAGGCGCCGGGGATCCCAAAGAGGGGGTTCGAGGGGCGACACCTCGGGCGCCGGGGGTCCCCAAGGGGGGTTGCCGAGGGCCGAGCCCTAAGGCCCTGGTTTTCCCCAAGGGGGAGTTTGCCGATGGGCGAGACCTCGGTCGTCGGGGGTCCCCAAGACGGGGCTGGCCGATGGGCGGCGCCTCGGGCGCCTCGGGTCGCCATGGGCGAGGATGGCCGAGGGGCGGCGCCTCGGGCGCCGGAAGTCCCCAAGGCTGGGCTGGCCGAAGGGCGGAGCCTCGGGCGCCGAGGGTCCCCAAGGCGGGCCTGGCCGAGGGGCGGAGCCTCGGGCGCCGAGGATCCCCAAGCCGGGGCTGGCCGAGGGGCGGAGCCTCGGGCGCCAGGGGTCCCCAAGGCGGGCCTGGCCGAGGGGCGGAGCCTCGGGCGCCGAGGGTCCCGAAAGCGGGGCTGGCCGAGGGGCGGAGCCTCGGGCGCCGGGGGTCTCCAAGGCGGGGCTGGCCGAGGGGCGGAGCCTCGGGCGCCGGGGGTCCACAAGGCGGGCCTGGCCGAGGGGCGGAGCTTCGGGCGCCATGGGTCCCCAAGTCGAAGCTGGCCGAGAGGCGGCGCCTCGGGCGCCGGCGGTACCCAAGAGGGGGTTGCCGAGGGGCGAACTCTTGGGCGCCGAGGGTCCCCGAAGGTTGGTTGCCGTGGGGCGACGACTCGGGCGTCAAAGGTCCCCAATGTGCGCCAGCCATGCGGCAAAGCCTCGGGCGCCGGGGGTCCCCAAGGGGGGGGTTCCGAGGGGCGGAGCCTCGGGCGCCAGGGGTCCCCAAAAGGGGGGGTTGCCGAGGGACGACATTTCGGGCAGCGGGTTCCCCAAGAAGGATTCCCGAGGGACGACATTTTGGGCACTGGTGCACCCCACGGGGGAGTTGCCGAGGGTCGACGCCTCGGGCGCCGGGGGGTCCCCAAAAGGGGGTTGCCGAGAGGCGAAGACTCGGGCGCCGGGGGACCCCAAGGCGGGGCTGGCCGAGGGTCGGCGCCTCGAGCGCCGACCGTTCTCAAGACGGGGCTGGCCGAGGGGCGGAGCCTCGGGCGCCGAGGGTCCCCAAGGCGGGCCTGGCCGAGGGGCGGAGCCTCGGGCGCCGGGGGTCCCCAAGGCGGGGCTGGCCGAGGGGCGGAGCCTCGGGAGCCGAGGGTCCCCAAGGCGGGGCTGGCCGAGGGGCGGAGCCTCGGGCGCCTGGGGTCCCCAAGGCGGGGCTGGCCGAGGGGCGGAGCCTCGAATGCCGGGGGTCCCCAAGGCGGGGCTGGCCGAGGGGCGGAGCCTCGGGCGCCGAAGTTCCCCAGGGCAGGCCTGGCCGAGGGGCGGAGCCTCGGGCGCCGGGGGTCCCCAAGGCGGGGCTGGCCGATGGGTGGCGTCCCGGGCGCCGGGGTTCCCCAAGGCGGGGCTGGCCGAGGGGCGGAGCCTCGAATGCCGGGGGTCCCCAAGGCGGGGCTGGCCGTTGGGTGGCGCCTCGGGCGTCGGGAGTCCCCAAGACGGGGCTGCCGAGGGGCGGCGCCTCGGGTCCCCAAGGCGGGGCTGGCTTAGGGGCGGCGCCTCGGGCGCCAGTGGTCCCCAAAGGGGGGTTGCCGAGGGGCGAGATTTTGGGCACCGGGGGTCCTCAAGAGGGGGTTGCCGAGGAGCGACGCCACAGGCCCCGGGGGGCCCAAAAGGGGGGGTTGCCGAGCGGCGACGCCTCCGGCGCTGGGGCTCCCTGAGGCGTTGTTGCCGTGGGGCGACGCCTCGGGCGCCGACGGTCCCAAAAGGGGGGGCTGGCCGAGTGTGGGCGCTTTGGGTGCCGAGCGTCCCGAAAAGGGGGCTGGCCGAGGGGCGGCGCCATGGGCGTCGCGGATTCCCAAGGCGGGGCTAGCCGAGGGGCGGCGCCTCGGGCGCCGGGGGTCCCCAAGGAGGGGTTTTCGCTGGGCAACACCTCGGGCGCCGGGGATCCCAAAGAGGGGGTCCGAGGGGCGACACCTCGGGCGCCGGGGGTCCCCAACGGGGGTTGCCGAGGGCCGAGCCCTCAGGCCCTGGTTTTCCCCAAGGGGGAGTTTGCCGATGGGCGAGACCTCGGTCGTCGGGGGTCCCCAAGACGGGGCTGGCCGATGGGCGGCGCCTCGGGCGCCTCGGGTCGCCATGGGCGGGGATGGCCGAGGGGCGGCGCCTCGGGAGCCGGAAGTCCCCAAGGCGGGGCTGGCCGAAGGGCGGAGCCTCGGGCGCCGAGGGTCCCCAAGGCGAGCCTGGCCGAAGGGCGGAGCCTCGGGCGCCGAGGGTCCCCAAGGCGGGCCTGGCCGAGGGGCGGCGCCTCGGGCGCCGGGGGTCCCCAAGGAGGGGTTTCCGCTGGGACACCTCGGGCACCAGGGATCCCAAAGAGGGGGTCCGAGGGGAGACACCTCGGGCGCCGGGGGCCCCCAAGGGGGGTTCCCGACGGACGACATTTTGGGCACCGGGGGTCCCCAAGGGGGGTTCCCGAGGGACGACATTTTGGGCACCGGGGGTCCCCAAGGGGGGTTCCCGAGGGCCGACATTTTGGGCATTGGGGGTCCCCAAGGGGGGTTCCCGAGGGACGACATTTTGGGCACCGGGGGTCCCCAAGGGGGGTTCCCGAGGGTCGACATTTTGGGCACCGGGGGTCCCCAAGGGGGGTTCCCGACGGACGACATTTTGGGCACCGGGGGTCCCCAAGGGGGGTTCCCGAGGGCCGACATTTTGGGCACCGGGGGTCCCCAAGGGGGGTTCCCGAGGGCCGACATTTTGGGCGCCGGGGGTCCCCAAGGGGGGTTCCCGACGGACGACATTTTGGGCGCCGGGGGTCCCCAAGGGGGGTTCCCGAGGGTCGACATTTTGGGCACCGGGGGTCCCCAAGGGGGGTTCCCGAGGGCCGACATTTTGGGCGCCGGGGGTCCCCAAGGGGGGTTCCCGAGGGTCGACATTTTGGGCACCGGGGGTCCCCAAGGGGGATTCCGGAAGGACGAACTTTTGGGCACCGAGGTTCTCCAAGGGGGGTTCCCGAGGGGCAACATTTTTGGCACCGGGGTCCTCAAGGGAGGTTTCCGAGAGACGAACTTTTGGGCACCGGGGGTCCCCAAGTCGGGCTCCCGAGGGCCGACATTTTGAGCACCGGGGGTCCCTAAGGGAGGTTCCCAAGGGACGACGCTTTGGGCACCCGGGTCCCCAAAGGGGGGTTCCCGAGGGCCCACATTTTTGGCACCGGGGCTCCCCAATAGGTGTTTTCGGGAGGGCGACATTTCGGGCACGCAGGTGGGGTCCCCGGGTGGGGCTCCCGAGGGGCGACATTTCGGGCACCGGGCGCCGGGAGGTCCCCGGCGGGGGCTCCCGGGGGGCCTGCATTTTAGGCAACGGGGGCGGGGGTTCCCGGCGGGCGCTCCCAGAGGGCGGCATCTTGGGCACCGTGAGGTGGGGTCCCCGGTGGGAACTCCGGGGGGCGACATGTCAGGCACCGGGGTGAGGGAGTCCCTGGGGTCCCCAAGGCGGAATTGCCGAGGGGCGACGCCACGGGCGCCGGGACTCCCCAGGGCGGGGCTGGCCGAGGGGCGGCGCCTCGGGCGCCTCGGGTCCCCAAGGCGGGCCTGGCCGAGGGGCGGAGCCTCGGGCGCCAAGGGTCCCCAAGGCGGGGCTGGCCGAGGGGCGGAGCCTCGGGCGCCGGGGGTCCCTAAGGCGGCCCTGGCCGAGGGGCGGCGCCTCGGGCGCCTGGGGTCCCCGAAGCGGGGCTGGCCGATGGGCGGCGCCTCGGGCGTCGTGGGTCCACAAGGCGGGCCTGGCCGAGGGGCGGAGCTTCGGGCGCCATGGGTCCCCAAGTCGAAGCTGGCCGAGAGGCGGCGCCTCGGGCGCCGGCGATACCCAAGGGGGGGTTGCCGAGGGGCGAGCTCTTGGGCGCCAAGGGTCCCCGAAGGTTGGTTGCCGTGGGGCGACGACTCGGGCGTCAAAGGTCCCCAATGTGCGCCAGCCATGGGGCAAAGCCTCGGGCGCCGGGGGTCCCCAAGGGGGGGTTCCGAGGGGCGGAGCCTCGGGCGCCGTAGGTCCTTAAGGGCGGGTTGCCGAGGGGAGGCGCCTCGGGCGCCAGGGGTCCCCGAAGGGGGGGTTGCCGAGGGACGACATTTCGGGCAGCGGGTTCCCCAAGAAGGATTCCCGAGGGACGACATTTTGGGCACTGGTGCACCCCAAGGGGGAGTTGCCGAGGGTCGACGCCTCGGGCGCCGGGGGTCCCCAAAAGGGGGTTGCCGAGGGGCGAAGACTCGGGCGCCGGGGGACCCCAAGGCGGGGCTGGCCGAGGGGCGGCGCCTCGAGCGCCGAGGGTCCCCAGGGAAGGCCTGCCCGAGGGGCGGAGCCTCGGGCGCCGGAGGTCCCCTAGGTGGGGCTGGCCGATGGGTGGCGCCCCGGGCGCCGGGGTTCCTCAAGGCGGGGCTGGCCGAGGGGCGGAGCCTCGGGCGCCTCGGGTCGCCATGGGCGAGCCTGGCCGAGGGGCGGCGCCTCGGGCGCCGGAAGTCCCCAAGGCGGGGCTGGCCGAAGGGCGGAGCCTCGGGCGCCGAGGGTCCCCAAGGCGGGCCTGGCCGAGGGGCGGAGCCTCGGGCGCCGAGGATCCCCAAGGCGGGGCTGGCCGAGGGGCGGAGCCTCGGGCGCCAGGGGTCCCCAAGGCGGGCCTGGCCGAGGGGCGGAGCCTCGGGCGCCGAGGGTCCCGATAGCGGGGCTGGCCGAGGGGCGGCGCCTCGGGCGCCTGGGGTCCCCAAGGCGGGGCTGGCCGAGGGGCGGAGCCTCGGGCGCCGGGGGTCCACAAGGCGGGCCTGGCCGAGGGGCGGAGCTTCGGGCGCCGGCGGTACCCAAGAGGGGGTTGCCGAGGGGCGAACTCTTGGGCGCCGAGGGTCCCCGAAGGTTGGTTGCCGTGGGGCGACGACTCGGGCGTCAAAGGTCCCCAATGTGCGCCAGCCATGGGGCAAAGCCTCGGGCGCCGGGGGTCCCCAAGGGGGGGGTTCCGAGGGGCGGAGCCTCGGGCGCCAGGGGTCCCCGAAGGGGGGGTTGCCGAGGGACGACATTTCGGGCAGCGGGTTCCCCAAGAAGGATTCCCGAGGGACGACATTTTGGGCACTGGTGCACCCCACGGGGGAGTTGCCGAGGGTCGACGCCTCGGGCGCCGGGGGTCCCCAAAAGGGGGTTGCCGAGGGGCGAAGACTCGGGCGCCGGGGGACCCCAAGGCGGGGCTGGCCGAGGGTCGGCGCCTCGAGCGCCGAGGGTCCCCAAGACGGGGCTGGCCGAGGGGCGGAGCCTCGGGTCCCCAAGGCGGACCTGGCCGAGGGGCGGAGCCTCGGGCGCCAAGGGTACCCAAGGCGGGCCTGGCCGAGGGGCGGAGCCTCGGGAGCCTCGGGTCCCCAAGGCGGGCCTGGCCGAGGGGCGGAGCCTCGGGCGCCGGGGGTCCCCAAGGCGGGCCTGGCTTAGGGGCGGCGCCTCGGGCGCCGGTGGTCCCCAAAGGGGGGTTGCCGAGGGGCGAGATTTTGGGCACCGGGGGTCCCCAAGAGGGGGTTGCCGAGGAGCAACGCCACAGGCCCCGAGGGGCCCAAAAGGGGGGGGTTGCCGAGCGGCGACGCCTCCGGCGCTGGGGGTCCCTGAGGCGTTGTTGCCGTGGGGCGACGCCTCGGGCGCCGGCGGTCCCAAAAGGGGGGGCTGGCCGAGTGTGGGCGCTTTGGGCGCCGAGCGTCCCCAAAAGGGGGCTGGCCGAGGGGCGGCGCCATGGGCGTCGCGGATTCCCAAGGCGGGGCTAGCCGAGGGGCGGCGCCTCGGGCGCCGGGGGTCCCCAAGGAGGGGTTTTCGCTGGGCAACACCTCGGGCGCCGGGGATCCCAAAGAGGGGGTCCGAGGGGCGACACCTCGGGCGCCGGGGGTCCCCATCGGGGGTTGCCGACGGACGACATTTTGGGCACCGGGGGTCCCCAAGGGGGGTTCCCGACGGACGACATTTTGGGCACCGGGGGTCCCCAAGGGGGGTTCCCGAGGGCCGACATTTTGGGCGCCGGGGGTCCCCAAGGGGGGTTCCCGAGGGACGACATTTTGGGCACCGGGGGTCCCCAAGGGGGGTTCCCGACGGACGACATTTTGGGCACCGGGGGTCCCCAAGGGGGGTTCCCGAGGGCCGACATTTTGGGCGCCGGGGGTCCCCAAGGGGGGTTCCCGACGGACGACATTTTGGGCGCCGGGGGTCCCCAAGGGGGGTTCCCGAGGGTCGACATTTTGGGCACCGGGGGTCCCCAAGGGGGGTTCCCGAGGGCCGACATTTTGGGCGCCGGGGGTCCCCAAGGGGGGTTCCCGAGGGTCGACATTTTGGGCACCGGGGGTCCCCAAGGGGGATTCCGGAAGGACGAACTTTTGGGCACCGAGGTTCTCCAAGGGGGGTTCCCGAGGGGCAACATTTTTGGCACCGGGGTCCTCAAGGGAGGTTTCCGAGAGACGAACTTTTGGGCACCGGGGGTCCCCAAGTCGGGCTCCCGAGGGCCGACATTTTGAGCACCGGGGGTCCCTAAGGGAGGTTCCCAAGGGACGACGCTTTGGGCACCCGGGTCCCCAAAGGGGGGTTCCCGAGGGCCCACATTTTTGGCACCGGGGCTCCCCAATAGGTGTTTTCGGGAGGGCGACATTTCGGGCACGCAGGTGGGGTCCCCGGGTGGGGCTCCCGAGGGGCGACATTTCAGGCACCGGGCGCCGGGAGGTCCCCGGCGGGGGCTCCCGGGGGGCCTGCATTTTAGGCAACGGGGGCGGGGGTTCCCGGCGGGCGCTCCCAGAGGGCGGCATCTTGGGCACCGTGAGGTGGGGTCCCCGGTGGGAACTCCGGGGGGCGACATGTCAGGCACCGGTGTGAGGGAGTCCCTGGGGTCCCCAAGGCGGAATTGCCGAGGGGCGACGCCACGGGCGCCGGGACTCCCCAGGGCGGAGCTGGCCGAGGGGCGGCGCCTCGGGCGCCTCGGGTCCCCAAGGTGGGCCTGGCCGAGGGGCGGAGCCTCGGGCGCCAAGGGTCCCCAAGGCGGGGCTGGCCGAGGGGCGGAGCCTCGGGCGCCGGGGGTCCCTAAGGCGGCCCTGGCCGAGGGGCGGCGCCTCGGGCGTCGTGGGTCCACAAGGCGGGCTTGGCCGAGGGGCGGAGCTTCGGGCGCCATGGGTCCCCAAGTCGAAGCTGGCCGAGAGGCGGTGCCTCGGGCGCCGGCGGTACCCAATGGGGGGTTGCCGAGGGGCGAGCTCTTGGGCGCCAAGGGTCCCCGAAGGTTGGTTGCCGTGGGGTGACGACTCGGGCGTCAAAGGTCCCCAATGTGCGCCAGCCATGGGGCAAAGCCTCGGGCGCCGGGGGTCCCCAAGGGGGGGTTCCGAGGGGCGGAGCCTCGGGCGCCGTAGGTCCTTAAGGGGGGGTTGCCGAAGGGAGGCGCCTCGGGCGCCAGGGGTCCCCGAAGGGGGGGTTGCCGAGGGACGACATTTCGGGCAGCGGGTTCCCCAAGAAGGATTCCCGAGGGACGACATTTTGGGCACTGGTGCACCCCAAGGGGGAGTTGCCGAGGGTCGACGCCTCGGGCGCCGGGGGTCCCCAAAAGGGGGTTGCCGAGGGGCGAAGACTCGGGCGCCGGGGGACCCCAAGGCGGGGCTGGCCGAGGGGCGGCGCCTCGAGCGCCGAGGGTTCCCAAGACGGGGCTGGCCGAGGGGCGGAGCCTCGGGTGCCGAGGGTCCCCAAGGCGGGCCTGGCCGAGGGGCGGAGCCTCCGGCGCCGAGCGTCCCCAAAAGGGGGCTGGCCGAGGGGTGGCGCCATGGGCGTCGCGGATTCCCAAGGCGGGGCTAGCCGAGGGGCGGCGCCTCGGGCGCCGGGGGTCCCCAAGGAGGGGTTTTCGCTGGGCAACACCTCGGGCGCCGGGGATCCCAAAGAGGGGGTCCGAGGGGCGACACCTCGGGCGCCGGGGGTCCCCAAGGGGGGTTGCCGAGGGCCGAGCCCTCAGGCCCTGGTTTTCCCCAAGGGGGAGTTTGCCGATGGGCGAGACTTCGGTCGTCGGGGGTCCCCAAGACGGGGCGTGCCGAGGGGCGGCGCCTCAGGCGCCGAGGGTCCCCAAGGCGGGCCTGGCCGAGAGGCGGAGCCTCGGGCGCCAAGGGTACCCAAGGCGGGCCTGGCCGAGGGGCAGAGCCTCGGGAGCCGAGGGTCCCCAAGGCGGGGCTGGCCGAGGGGCGGAGCCTCGGGCGCCTGGGGTCCCTAAGGCGGGGCTGGCCGAGGGGCGGAGCCTCGAATGCCGGGGGTCCCCAAGGCGGGGCTGGCCGCGGGGCGACAACTCGGGCACCGGGGGTCCCCAAGGGGGTTCCCCGAGGGACGACATTTTGGGCACCGGGGATCTCTGTGGGGGTCTCTGGGGTGTCTCTGCAGCATCTCTGGTGGTCTCTGGGGTTCTCTGCAGGTCTCTGTGGGATCTATGCGGGTCTCTGGTGGATCTATGAGGGGTTCCTGTGGGTCCCTGGGGTCCTCTGGGGGTCCCAAGGTGGGTCCCTGGGGGTCTCTGGAGGTCCCTGGGGGTCCCGGAGGAGTTTCTCGTGATCTCTGGAGGGGTCTCTGGAGGTCCCTGGGGGGCATCTCGTGATCTCTGGGCGGCCTATGGGGATCCCTGAGGGGTCCCTGAGGGTCCCTGGGGGTTTCTGTGGGTTCCTGAGGGGTCTCTGGGAGTCTCTGGGGGTGTCTGGGGATTTCTGGGGGGTCCGAGGGGATCCCCAGGGGAGTTCTTTGGGGGTCCCTGGGGAGTCCCTGGTGGATCTTTGAGGGGTTCCTGTGGGTCCCTGGGGGATCTCTGAGAGTCTCTGGGGGTCTCTGGGGGTCTCTATGAGTCTCTGGGGGTGTCTCAGGGTCCCTGGGTGGTCTCTGGGAGTCTCTGGGGTTGTCTGGGCGTTTCTGGGGGGTCCCAGGAGATCCCCAGGGGAGTTCTTTGGAGGTCACGAGGGGGTCTCTGGGGATTTGTGGGGGTCCCTAGGGGGTTTTTGGGGGTCCCTGGGGGGTCTCTGGGGGATCTCTGAGAGTCTCTGGAGGTCTCTGAAGCGTCTCTGGGGGTCTCTGGAGGTGTCTGGGGGTCCCTGGAGGGGTCTGGGGGTCTCTGGGGATCTCTGGGGGTCTCTGGAGGCATCTGAGGGTTCCTGGCGGGTGTATGGGAGTCTCTGGGGGTCCCTCAGGGGTCTCTGTGGGTCCCTGAGGGGTCTCTGGGAGTTTCTGGGGGCACCTGGGAGTCTCTGGGGGTGTCTGGGGGTCTGTGGGGGTCTTTGGGCAGTCCCTGGTGATCTATGGAGGGTCTCTGGGGGTCCCTGGGGGGTCTTGGCAGGGGTCTGGGAGTCCCTGGAGGTCTCTGAGAATATCTGGGGGCTCTCTGGTGGTCCCTGGGGGGTCTCTGGGGCTTTTTTGTGCTCCCTGGGGGGTCCGTGGGGGTCTCTGGGGGTCTCTTGGAGTCTCTGGGGTCTCTGGAGGTCCCTGGGGGGTCTCTGAGGGTTTCTGGGAGTCTCTGGGGTGTCTGGAAATCTCTGGGGGTCCCTGAGCGGTCTCTGCGGATCCCTGAGGGATCTCTGGGAGTTTCTGGGGGCCCCTGGGAGTCTCTGGGGGTGTCTGGGGGGGTCCTTGGGCGGTCCCTGGTGATCTATGGGGAGTCTCTGGGGGTCCCTGGGGAGTCCCACTGGGCTCTCTGGGGGTCCCTGGGGGGTCTCTGAGAGTCTCTGGTGGTCTCTGGGGGGTCCCTGGGGGTCCGTGGGGGCGTCTGGGAGTCCCTGGGGGGTGTCTGGAGGTCTAGGGGGGTCCCTGGGGTGTCTGGGGGTGTCTGGGGGTCTCTGACAGTTTCTGGGGGGTCTCTGGGGGAAACTGGGGGTTCTCTGGGAGATCTCTGTAGCGTCCTGGGGGTCCCTGGGGGGTCCCCGGGAGTGTCTGGGAATCTCTGGGGGTCTCTCGGGGTCCCTGTGGAGTCCCTGGGGTGTCCTCTGGGGTCTCTGGGGTCCCCAAGGAGGTTGGCCGAGGGACGGCATTTCGGGCACCGGGAGTCCCTAAGGCGGGTGTCCGAGGGACGACATTTCGGGCACCGGGGCTCCCCAAGGGGAGGCTGCCGAGGGGCGACACCTCGGGCACCGGGGGTCCCCAAATGAGGGTCCCCAAGGGGCGACATTTCGGGCGCCAGAAGTCCCCGAAGGGGGGGGGTGCCGAGGGGCGACACGTCGGGCGCCGGGGCTCCCCAAGGGGGTTCCCCGAGGGACGACATTTCGGGCACTGGGGGTCCCCAAGGGGGTTCCCCGAGGGACGACATTTTGGGCACCGGGGATCTCTGTGGGGGTCTCTGGGGTGTCTCTGGAGCATCTCTGGTGGTCTCTGGGGTTCTCTGCAGGTCTCTGTGGGATCTATGGGGGTCTCTGGTGGATCTATGAGGGGTTCCTGTGGGTCCCTGGGGTCCTCTGGGGGTCCCAAGGTGGGTCCCTGGGGGTCTCTGGAGGTCTCTGGGGGTCTCAGAGGGGTTTTTCGTGATCTCTGGAGGGGCCTCTGGAGGTCCCTGGGGGGCATCTCGTGATCTCTGGGCGGTCTATGGGGGTCCCTGGGGGGTCCCTGAGGGTCTCTGGGGGTCTCTGGGAGTCTCCAGGGGTGTCTGGGGGTTTCTGGGGGGTCCTAAGAGATCCCCAGGGCAGTTCTTTCGGGGTTACAGGGGGTGTCTCTGGGGACCTGTGGGGGACCCTAGGGGGTCCTTGGGGGTCCCTGTGGGGTCCCTGGGGTACTGTAAGAGTCTCTGAGGGTCTCTGGAGGGTCTCTGGGGTCTCTGGGGGTCTCTGGGGGTGTCTGGGGGTGTCTGGAGGTCCCTGGAGGGGTCTGGGGGTTTTTAGGGATCTCTGGGGATCTCTGGGGGCATCTGAGGGTCCCTGGCGGGTGTCTGGGGGTCTCTGGGGATCCCTGGGGGATCTCGGCGTGTGTCTGGGAGTCCCTGGAGGTCTCTGAGTGTCTCTGGGGGGGTCTCTGGGGGTCCCTGCGGGTCTCTGGGGGTCTCTGGGGGTCCCTGGAGGGGTCTGGGGGTCTCTGGGGATCTCTGGGGGTCTCTGGGGGCATCTGAGGGTCCCTGGCGGGTGTCTGGGAGTCTCTGGGGGTCCCTCAGGGGTCTCTGCGGGTCCCTGAGGGGTCTCTGGGAGTTTCTGGGGGGCCCGGGAGTCTCTGGGGGTGTCTGGGGGTTTGTGGGGGTCCTTGGGCAGACCCTGGTGATCTATGGAGGGCCTCTGGGAGTCCCTGAGCGGTCTCGGCGGGTGTCTGGGAGTCCCTGGAGGTCTCTGAGAATCTCTGGGGGCTCTCTGGTGGACCCTGGGCGGTCTCTGGGGGGTCTCTGGGGCTTTCTGGTGGTCCCTGGAGGGTCCGTGGGGGTCTCTGGGGGTCTCTTGGAGTCTCTGGGGTATCTGGACATCCCTGGGGGGTCTCTGAGGGTTTCTGGGAGTCTCTGGGGTGTCTGGAAGTCTCTGGGGGTCCCTGAGGGGTCTCTGCGGGTCCCTGAGGGATCTCTGGGAGTTTCTGGGGGCCCCTGGGAGTCTCTGGGGGTGTCTGGGGCTCTGCGGGAGTCCTTGGGCGGTCCCTGGTGATCTATGGGGAGTCTCTGGGGGTCCCTGGGGAGTCCCAGTGGGCTCTCTGGGGGTCCCTGGGGGGTCTCTGAGAGTCTCTGGTGGTCTCTGGGGGTTCCCTGGGGGGGCCCTGGGGGTCCGTGGGGGCGTCTGGGAGTCCCTGGGGGGTGTCTGGAGGTCTAGGGGGGTCCCTGGGGTGTCTGGGGGTGTCTGGGGATCTCTGACAGTCTCTGGGGGGTCTCTGGGGGAAACTGGGGGTTCTCTGGGAGATCTCGGTAGCATCCTGGGGGTCCCTGGGGTGTCCCTGGGTGTCCCTGGGAGTGTCTGGGAATCTCTGGGATCTCTGGGGGTCCCTGTGGAGTCCCTGGGGGGGTCCTCTGGGGGTCTCTGGGGTCCCCAAGGAGGTTGGCCGAGGGACGGCATTTCGGGCACCGGGGCTCCCCACAGGGTGGTTGCCGAGGGGCGACACCTCAAGCACCGGGGGTCCCCAAATGGGGTGTCCCCAAGGGGCGACATTTCGGGCGCCGGGGCTCCCCAAGGGGGTTCCCCGAGGGACGACATTTCGGGCACCGGGGATCTCTGTGGGGGTCTCTGGGGTGTCTCCGGAGCATCTCTGGTGGTCTCTGGGGTTCTCTGGAGGTCTCTGTGGGATCTATGCGGGTCTCTGGTGGATCTGTGAGGGGTTCCTGTGGGTCCCTGGGGTCCTCTGGGGGTCCCAAGTTGGGTCCCTGGGGGCATCTCATGATCTCTGGGCGGTCTATGGTGGTCTCTGGGGGGTCCCTGAGGGTCTCTGAGGTTCTCTGGGAGTCTCTGGGGGTGTCTGAGGGTCCCTGGGGTTCTCTGGGAGTCTCTGGGGGTGTCTGGGGGTTTCTGGGGGGTCCCAGGAGATCCCCAGGGGAGTTCTTTGGGGGCCACAGGGGGGGTCTCTGGGGACTGTGGGGGTCCCTAGGGGGTCCTTGGGGGTCCCTGTGGGGTCTCTGGGGGATCTCTGAGAGTCTCTGGGAATCTATGGAGGGTCTCTGGTGGTCCCTGGGGGTCTCTGGAGGTGTCTGGGAGTCCCTGGAGGGGTCTGGGGGTCTCTGGGGATCTCTGGGGGGTCTCTGGGGGTATCTGAGGGTCCCTGGCGGGTGTCTGGGGGTCTCTGGGGGTCCCTGGGGGGTCTCGGCGTGTGTCTGGGAGTCCCTGGAGGTCTCTGAGAGTCTCTGGGGGGTCTCTGGGGGTCCCTGCGGGTCTCTGCGGGTGTCTGGGGGTCCCTGGAGGGGACTGGGGGTCTCTGGGGATCTCTGGGGGTCTCTGGGGGCATCTGAGAGTTCCTGACGGGTGTCTAGAAGTCTCTGGGGGTCCCTCAGGGGTCTCTGCGGGTCCCTGAGGGGTCTCTGGGAGTTTCTGGGGACCCCTGGGAGTCTCTGGAGGTGTCTGGGGTTCTGTGGGGGTCCTTGGGCAGACCCTGGTGATCTATGGAGGGTCTCTGGGGTCCCTGGGGGGTTTCGGCGGGTGTCTGGGAGTCCCTGGTGATCTCTGAGAATCTCTGGGGGGTCTCTGGTGGATCTTTGAGGGGTTCCTGTGGGTCCCTGGGGGATCTCTGAGAGTCCCTAGGGGGTCTCTGGGGGTCTCTATGAGTCTCTGGGGGTGTCTGAGGGTCCCTGGGGGGTCTCTGGGAGTCTCTGGGGGTTTCTGGGGGGTCCCAGGAGATCCCCAGGGGAGTTCTTTGGGGCTCACAGGGGGGGTCTCTGGGGACTGTGGGGGTCCCTAGGGGGTCCCTGGGAGTCCCTGTGGGGTCTCTGGGGGATCTCTGAGAGTCTCTGGGGGTCTCTGGAGGGTCTCTGGGGGTCCCTGGGGGTCTCTGGGGGGGTCTCTGGGGGTGTCTGAGGGTCCCTGGAGGGGTCTGGGGGTCTCTGGGGATCTCTGGGGGGTCTCTGGGGGTATCTGAGGGTCCCTGGCGGGTGTCTGGGGGTCTCTGGGGGTCCCTGGGGGGTCTCGGCGCGTGTCTGGGAGTCCCTGGAGGTCTCTGAGAATCTCTGGGGGGTCTCTGGGGGTCCCTGGGGGTCCCTGCGGGTCTCTGGGGGTGTCTGGGTGTCCCTGGAGGGGTCTGGGGGTCTCTGGGGATCTCTGGGAGTCTCTGGGGGCATCTGGGGGTCACTGGCGGGTGTCTGGAGGTCTCTGGGGGTCCCTGGGGTGTCTCGGCGTGTGTCTGGGAGTCCCTGGAGGTCTCTGAGAGTCTCTGGGGGGTCCCTGGGTGTCCCTGGGAGTGTCTGGGAATCTCTGAGGTCTCTGGGGGTCCCTGTGGAGTCTCTAGGGGGTCCTCTAGGAGTCTCTGGGGTCCCCAAGGAGGTTGGCCGAGGGGCGACACCTCGGGCACCGGGGGTCCCCAAAGGGGGGGTCCCCAAGGGGCGACATTTCGGGCGCCGGAAGTCCTCGAAGGGGGGGTTGCCGAGGGGCGACACCTCGGGCACCGGGGCTCCCCAAGGGGGTTCCCCGAGGGACGACATTTTGAGCACCGGGGGTCCCCAAATGGGGGGTCCCCAAGGGGCGACATTTCGGGCACCGGGGCTCCCCAAGGGGGTTCTCCGAGGGACGACATTTTGGGCACCGGGTGTCCCCAAGGGGGTTTCCCGAGGGACGACATTTCGGGCACCGGGGATCTCTGTGGAGGTCTCTGGGGTGTCTCCGGAGCATCTCTGGTGGTCTCTGGGGTTCTCTGGAGGTCTCTGTGGGATCTATGGGGGTCTCTGGTGGATCTACGAGGGGTTCCTGTGGGTCCCTGGGGTCCTCTGGGGGTCCCAAGGTGGGTCCCTGGGGGTCTCTGGAGGTCCCTGGGGGTCTCGGAGGGGCTTCTCGTGATCTCTGGAGGGGTCTCTGGAGGTCCCTGGGGGGCATCTCATGATCTCTGGGCAGTCTATGAGGGTCCCTGGGGGGTCCCTGAGGGTCTCTGGGGGTCTCTGGGAGTCTCTGGGGGTGTCTGGGGATTTCTGGGGGATCCGAGGGGATCCCCAGGGGAGTTCTTTGGGGGTCCCTGGGGGGTCTCTGGTGGATCTATGAGAGGTTCCTGTGGGTCCCTGGGGGATCTCTGAGAGTCTCTGGGGGTCTCTATGAGTCTCTGGGGGTGTCTGAGGGTCCCTGGGGGGTCTCTGGGAGTCTCTAAGGGTGTCTGGGGGTTTCTGGGGTGTCCCAGGAGATCCCCAGGGGAGTTCTTTGGGTGTCACGGGGGGGGTTCTGGGGACCTGTGGGGATCCCTAGGGGGTCCTTGGGGGTTCCTGTGGGGTCCCTTGGGGGATCTCTGAGAGTCTCTGGGGGTCCCTGGGGGTCTCTGGGGGTGTCTGGGGGTCCCTGGAGGCGTCTGGGGGTCTCTGGGGATCTCTATGAGTCTCTGGGGGTGTCTGAGGGTCCCTGGGGGGGTCTCTGGGAGTCTCTGGGGGTGTCTGGGGGTTTCTGGGGGGTCCCAGGAGATCCCCAGGGGAGTTCTTTGGAGCTCACAGGGGGGGTCTCTGGGGATCTGTGGGGGTCCCTAGGGGGTCCTTGGGGGTCTCTGTGGGGTCTCTGGGGGATCTCTGAGAGTCTCTGGGGGTCTCTGGAGGGTCTCTGGGGGTCCCTGGGGGTCTCTGGTGGTGTCTGGGGGTTTCTGGGGGGTCCCAGGAGATCCCCAGGGGAGTTCTTTGGGGCTCACAGGGGGGGTCTCTGGGGTTCTGTGGGGGTCCCTAGGGGGTCCTTGGGGGTCCCTGTGGGGTCTATGGGGGATCTCTGAGAGTCTCTGGGGGTCTCTGGAGGGTCTCTGGAGGTCTCTGGGGGTGTCTAGGGGTCCCTGGAGGGGTCTGGGGGTCTCTGGGGATCTCTGGGGGTCTCTGGGGGCATCTGAGGGTCCCTGGCGGGTGTCTGGGGGTCTCTGGGTGTCCCTGGGGGGTCTCGGCGTGTGTCTGGGAGTCCCTGGAGGTCTCTGAGAGTCTCTGGGGGGTCTCTGGGGGTCCCTGGGGGTCCCTGCGGGTCTCTGCGGGTGTCTGGGGGTCCCTGGAGGGGTCTGGGGACTCTGGGGATCTCTGGGGGTCTCTGGGGGCATCTGAGGGTTCCTGGCGGGTGTCTAGAAGTCTCTGGGGGTCCCTCAGGGGTCTCTGCGGGTCCCTGAGGGGTCTCTGGGAGTTTCTGGGGACCCCTGGGAGTCTCTGGGGGTGTCTGGGGGTCTGTGGGGGTCCTTGGGCAGTCCCTGGTGATCTATGGAGGGTCTCTGGGCGTCCCTGGGGGGTTTCGGCGGGTGTCTGGGAGTCCCTGGAGGTCTCTGAGAATCCCTGGGGGGTCTCTGGTGGTCCCTGGGGGGTCCGTGGGGGTCTCTGGGGGTCTCTTGGAGTCTCTGGGGTCTCTGGAGGTCCCTGGGGGGTCTCTGAGGGTTTCTGGGGGTCTCTGGGGTGTCTGGGAGTCTCTGGGGGTCCCTCAGGGGTCTCTGCGGGTCCCTGAGCGATCTCTGGGAGTTTCTGGGGGCCCCTGCGAGTCTCTGGGGGTGTCTGGGGGTCTGCGGGGGTCCTTGGGTGGTCCCTGGTGATCTATGGGGAGTCTCTGGGGGTCCCTGGGGAGTCCCACTGGGCTCTCTGGGCGTCCCTGGGGGGTCTCTGAGAGTCTCTGGGGGTCTCTGGGGGGTCCCTGGGGGGGGCCCTGTGGGTCCGTGGGGGCGTCTGGGAGTCCCTGGGGGGTGTCTGGAGGTCTAGGGGGGTCCCTGGGGTGTCTGGGGGTCTCTGACAGTTTCTGGGGGGTCTCTGGGGGAAACTGGGGGTTCTCTGGGAGATCTCTGTAGCGTCCTGGGGGTCCCTGGGTGTCCCTGGGAGTGTCTGGGAATCTCTGGGGTCTCTGGGGGTCCCTGTGGAGTCCCTGGGGGGGTCCTCTGGGGGTCTCTGGGGTCCCCAAGGAGGTTGGCCGAGGGACGGCATTTCGGGCACCGGGGCTCCCCACGGGGTGGTTGCCGAGGGGCGACACCTCGGGCACCGGGGGTCCCCAAATGGGGGGTCCCCAAGGGGCGACATTTCGGGCGCCGGAAGTCCCCGAAGGGGGGGGTTGCCGAGGGGCGACACCTCGGGCGCCGGGGCTCCCCAAGGGGGTTCCCTGAGGGACGACATTTCGGGCACCGGGGATCTCTGTGGTGGTCTCTGGGGTGTCTCCGGAGCATCTCTGGTGGTCTCTGGGGTTCTCTGGAGGTCTTTGTGGGATCTATGGGGGTCTCTGGTGGATCTATGAGGGGTTCCTGTGGGTCCCTGGGGTCCTCTGGGGGTCCCAAGGTGGGTCCCTGGGGGTCTCTGGAGGTCCCTGGGGGTCTCGGAGAGGTTTCTCGTGATCTCTGGAGCGGTCTCTGGAGGTCCCTGGGGGGCATCTCGTGATCTCTGGGCGGTCTATGGGGGTCCCTGGGGGGTCCCTGAGGGTCTCTGGGAGTCTCTGGTGGATCTTTGAGGGGTTCCTGTGGGTCCCTGGGGGATCTCTGAGAGTCTCTGGGGGTGTCTGAGGGTCCCTGGGGGGTCTCTGGGAGTCTCTGGGGGTGTCTGGGGGTTTCTGGGGGGTCCCAGGAGATCCCCAGGGGAGTTCTTTGGGGCTCACAGGGGGGGTCTCTGGGGTTCTGTGGGGGTCCCTAGGGGGTCCTTGGGGGTCTCTGTGGGGTCTATGGGGGATCTCTGAGAGTCTCTGGGGGTCTCTGGAGGGTCTCTGGGGGTCCCTGGAGGTCTCTGGGGGTCTCTGGGGGTGTCTGGGGGTTTCTGGGGGGTCCCAGGAGATCCCCAGGGGAGTTCTTTGGGGCTCACAGGGGGGGTCTCTGGGGTTCTGTGGGGGTCCCTAGGGGGTCCTTGGGGGTCCCTGTGGGGTCTATGGGATCTCTGAGAGTCTCTGGGGGTCTCTGGAGGGTCTCTGGGGGTCTCTGGGTGTCTATGGGGGTGTCTAGGGGTCCCTGGAGGGGTCTGGGGGTCTCTGGGGATCTCTGGGGGTCTCTGGGGGCATCTGAGGGTCCTCGGCGTGTGTCTGGGGGTCTCTGGGGTGTCTCGGCGTGTGTCTGGGAGTCCCTGGAGGTCTCTGAGAGTCTCTGGGGGGTCTCTGGGGGTCCCTGGGGGTCCCTGCGGGTCTCTGCGGGTGTCTGGGGGTCCCTGGAGGGGTCTGGGGGTCTCTGGGGATCTCTGGGGGTCTCTGGGGGCATCTGAGGGTTCCTGGCGGGTGTCTAGAAGTCTCTGGAGGTCCCTCAGGGGTCTCTGCGGGTCCCTGAGGGGTCTCTGGGAGTTTCTGGGGACCCCTGGGAGTCTCTGGGGGTGTCTGGGGGTCTGTGGGGGTCCTTGGGCAGTCCCTGGTGATCTACGGAGGGTCTCTGGGCGTCCCTCGGGGGTTTCGGCGGGTGTCTGGGAGTCCCTGGAGGTCTCTAAGAATCTCTGGGGGGTCTCTGGTGGTCCCTGGGGGGTCCGTGGGGGTCTCTGGGGGTCTCTTGGAGTCTCTGGAGGTCCCTGGGGGGTCTCTGAGGGTTTCTGGGAGTCTCTGGGGTGTCTGGGAGTCTCTGGGGGTCCCTCAGGGGTCTCTGCGGGTCCCTGAGCGATCTCTGGGAGTTTCTGGGGGCCCCTGGGAGTCTCTGGGGGTGTCTGGGGGTCTGCGGGGGTCCTTGGGCGGTCCCTGGTGATCTATGGGGAGTCTCTGGGGGTCCCTGGGGAGTCCCACTGGGCTCTCTGCGGGTCCCTGGGGGTTCTCTGAGAGCCTCAGGGGGTCTCTGGGGGGTCCCTGGGGGGGCCCCGGGGGTCCGTGGGGGCGTCTGGGAGTCCCTGGGGGGTGTCTGGAGGTCTAGGGGGGTCCCTGGGGTGTCTGGGGGTGTCTGGGGGTCTCTGACAGTTTCTGGGGGGTCTCTGGGGGAAACTGGGGATTCTCTGGGAGATCTCTGTAGCGTCCTGGGGGTCCCTGGGAGTGTCTGGGAATCTCTGGGGTCTCTGGGGGTCCCTGTGGAGTCCCTGGGGGGGGTCCTCTGGGGGTCTCTGGGGTCCCCAAGGAGGTTGGCCGAGGGACGACATTTCGGGCACCGGGGCTCCCCACGGGGTGGTTGCCGAGGGGCGACACCTCGGGCACCGGGGGTCCCCAAATGGGGGGTCCCCAAGGGGCGACATTTCGGGCGCCGGAAGTCCCCGAAGGGGGGGGTTGCCGAGGGGCGACACCTCGGGCGCCGGGGCTCCCCAAGGGGGTTCCCCGAGAGACGACATTTCGGGCACCGGGGGTCCCCAAGGGGGTTCCCCGAGGGACGACATTTCGGGCACCGGGGATCTCTGTGGGGGTCTCTGGGGTGTCTCCGGAGCATCTCTGGTGGTCTCTGGGGTTCTCTGCAGGTCTCTGTGGGATCTATGGGGGTCTCTGGTGGATCTACGAGGGGTTCCTGTGGGTCCCTGGGGTCCTCTGGGGGTCCCAAGGTGGGTCCCTGGGGGTCTCTGGAGGTCCCTGGGGGTCTCGGAGGGGTTTCTCGTGATCTCTGGAGCGGTCTCTGGAGGTCCCTGGGGGGCATCTTGTGATCTCTGGGCGGTCTATGGGGGTCCCTGGGGGGTCCCTGAGGGTCTCTGGGAGTCTCTGGTGGATCTTTGAGGGGTTCCTGTGGGTCCCTGAGGGATCTCTGAGAGTCTCTGGGGGTCTCTGGGGGTCTCTATGAGTCTCTGGGGGTGTCTGAGGGTCCCTGGGGGGTCTCTGGGAGTCTCTGGGGGTGTCTGGGGCTTTCTGGGGGGTCCCAGGAGATCCCCAGGGGAGTTCTTTGGGGGTCACAGGGGGGGTCTCTGGGGATCTGTGGGGGTCCCTAGGGGGTCCTTGGGGGTCCCTGTGGGGTCTATGGGGGATCTCTGAGAGTCTCTGGGGGTCTCTGGAGGGTCTCTGGGGGTCTCTGGGGGTGTCTAGGGGTCCCTGGAGGGGTCTGGGGGTCTCTGGGGATCTCTGGGGGTCTCTGGGGGCATCTGAGGGTCCCTGGCGGGTGTCTGAGGGTCTCTGGGGGTCCCTGGGGTGTCTCGGCGTGTGTCTGGGAGTCCCTGGAGGTCTCTGAGAGTCTCTGGGGGGTCTCTGGGGGTCCCTGGGGGTCCCTGCGGGTCTCTACGGGTGTCTGGGGGTCCCTGGAGGGATCTGGGGGTCTCTGGGGATCTCTGGGGGTCTCTGGGGGCATCTGAGGGTTCCTGGCGGGTGTCTAGAAGTCTCTGGGGGTCCCTCAGGGGTCTCTGCGGGTCCCTGAGGGGTCTCTGGGAGTTTCTGGGGACCCCTGAGAGTCTCTGGGGGTGTCTGGGGGTCTGTGGGGGTCCTTGGGCAGTCCCTGGTGATCTACGGAGGGTCTCTGGGCGTCCCTCGGGGGTTTCGGCGGGTGTCTGGGAGTCCCTGGAGGTATCTGAGAATCTCTGGGGGGTCTCTGGTGGTCCCTGGGGGGTCCGTGGGGGTCTCTGGGGGTCTCTTGGAGTCTCTGGGGTCTCTGGAGGTCCCTGGGGGGTCTCTGAGGGTTTCTGGGAGTCTCTGGGGTGTCTGGGAGTCTCTGGGGGTCCCTCAGGGGTCTCTGCGGGTCCCTGAGGGATCTCTGGGAGTTTCTGGGGGCCCCTGGGAGTCTCTGGGGGTGTCTGGGGGTCTGCGGGGGTCCTTGGGCGGTCCCTGGTGATCTATGGGGAGTCTCTGGGGGTCCCTGGGGAGTCCCACTGGGCTCTCTGGGGGTCCCTGGGGGATCTCTGAGAGTCTCTGGGGGTCTCTGGGGGGTCCCTGGGGGGGCCCCGGGGGTCCGTGGGGGCGTCTGGGAGTCCCTGGGGGGTGTCTGGAGGTCTAGGGGGGTCCCTGGGGTGTCTGGGGGTCTCTGACAGTTTCTGGGGGGTCTCTGGGGGAAACTGGGGGTTCTCTGGGAGATCTCTGTAGCGTCCTGGGGGTCCCTGGGTGTCCCTGGGAGTGTCTGGGAATCTCTGGGGTCTCTGGGGGTCCCTGTGGAGTCCCTGGGGGGGTCCTCTGGGGGTCTCTGGGGTCCCCAAGGAGGTTGGCCGAGGGACGGCATTTCGGGCACCGGGGCTCCCCACGGGGTGGTTGCCGAGGGGCGACACCTCGGGCACCGGGGGTCCCCAAATGGGGGGTCCCCAAGGGGCGACATTTCGGGCGCCGGAAGTCCCCGAAGGGGGGGGTTGCCGAGGGGCGACACCTCGGGCGCCGGGGCTCCCCAAGGGGGTTCCCCGAGGGACGACATTTCGGGCACCGGGGGTCCCCAAGGGGGTTCCCCGAGGGACGACATTTCGGGCACCGGGGATCTCTGTGGGGGTCTCTGGGGTGTCTCTGGAGCATCTCTGGTGGTCTCTGGGGTTCTCTGGAGGTCTCTGTGGGATCTATGCGGGTCTCTGGTGGATCTATGAGGGGTTCCTGTGGGTCCCTGGGGTCCTCTGGGGGTCCCAAGGTGGGTCCCTGGGGGTCTCTGGAGGTCCCTGGGGGTCTCGGAGGGGTTTCTCGTGATCTCTGGAGCGGTCTCTGGAGGTCCCTGGGGGGCATCTCGTGATCTCTGGGCGGTCTATGGGGGTCCCTGGGGGGTCCCTGAGGGTCTCTGGGAGTCTCTGGTGGATCTTTGAGGGGTTCCTGTGGGTCCCTGGGGGATCTCTGAGAGTCTCTGGGGGTCTCTGGGGGTCTCTATGAGTCTCTGGGGGTGTCTGAGGGTCCCTGGGGGGTCTCTGGGAGTCTCTGGGGGTGTCTGGGGGTTTCTGGGGGGTCCCAGGAGATCCCCAGGGGAGTTCTTTGGGGCTCACAGGGGGGGTCTCTGGGGATCTGTGGGGGTCCCTAGGGGGTCCTTGGGGGTCTCTGGGGGGTCTCTGGGGGATCTCTGAGAGTCTCTGGGGGTCTCTATGAGTCTCTGGGGGTGTCTGAGGGTCCCTGGGGGGTCTCTGGGAGTCTCTGGTGGTGTCGGGGGGTTTCTGGGGGGTCCCAGGAGAGTTCTTTGGGGGTCACAGGGGGGGTCTCTGGGGTTCTGTGGGGGTCCCTAGGGGGTCCTTGGGGGTCCCTGTGGGGTCTATGGGATCTCTGAGAGTCTCTGGGGGTCTCTGGAGGGTCTCTGGGGGTCTCTGGAGGGTCTCTGGGTGTCTATGGGGGTGTCTAGGGGTCCCTGGAGGGGTCTGGGGGTCTCTGGGGATCTCTGGGGGTCTCTGGGGGCATCTGAGGGTCCTCGGCGTGTGTCTGGGGGTCTCTGGGGGTCCCTGGGGTGTCTCGGCGTGTGTCTGGGAGTCCCTGGAGGTCTCTGAGAGTCTCTGGGGGGTCCTTGGGGGTCCCTGGGGGTCCCTGCGGGTGTCTGGGGGTCCCTGGAGGGGTCTGGGGGTCTCTGGGGATCTCTGGGGGTCTCTGGGGGCATCTGAGGGTTCCTGGCGGGTGTCTAGAAGTCTCTGGGGGTCCCTCAGGGGTCTCTGCGGGTCCCTGAGGGGTCTCTGGGAGTTTCTGGGGACCCCTGGGAGTCTCTGGGGGTGTCTGGGGGTCTGTGGGGGTCCTTGGGCAGTCCCTGGTGATCTATGGAGGGTCTCTGGGCGTCCCTGGGGGGTCTCAGGGGGTGTCTGGGAGTCCCTGGAGGTCTCTGAGAATCTCTGGGGGGTCTCTGGTGGTCCCTGGGGGGTCCGTGGGGGTCTCTGGGGGTCTCTTGGAGTCTCTGGGGTCTCTGGAGGTCCCTGGGGGGTCTCTGGGAGTCTCTGGGGTGTCTGGGAGTCTCTGGGGGTCCCTGGGGGTACCCTGAGGGTCCCTGAGGGATCTCTGGGAGTTTCTGGGGGCCCCTGGGAGTCTCTGGGGGTGTCTGGGGGTCTGCGGGGGTCCTTGGGCGGTCCCTGGTGATCTATGGGGAGTCTCTGGGGGTCCCTGGGGAGTCCCACTGGGCTCTCTGGGGGTCCCTGGGGGGTCTCTGAGAGTCTCTGGGGGGTCCCTGGGGGGGCCCTGGGGGTCCGTGGGGGCGTCTGGGAGTCCCTGGGGGGTGTCTGGAGGTCTAGGGGGGTCCCTGGGATGTCTGGGGGTGTCTGGGGGTCTCTGACAGTTTCTGGGGGGTCTCTGGGGGAAACTGGGGGTTCTCTGGGATATCTCTGTAGCGTCCTGGGGGTCCCTGGGTGTCCCTGGGAGTGTCTGGGAATCTCTGGGGTCTCTGGGGGTCCCTGTGGAGTCCCTGGGGGGGGCCCTCTGGGGGTCTCTGGGGTCCCCAAGGAGGTTGGCCGAGGGACGACATTTCGAGCACCGCGGGTCCCCAAGGGGGTTGTCCGAGGGACGACATTTCGGGCACCGGGGCTCCCCACGGGGTGGTTGCCGAGGGGCGACATTTCGGGCGCCGGAAGTCCCCAAAGGGGGGCGTTGCCAAGGGGCGACACCTCGGGCGCCGGGGCTCCCCAAGGGGGGTTCCCCGAGGGACGACATCTCGGGCACCGGGGGTCCCCAAGGGGGTTCCCCGAGGGACGACATTTCGGGCACCGGGGATCTCTGTGGGGGTCTCTGGAGCATCTCTGGTGGTCTCTGGGGTTCTCTGGAGGTCTCTGTGGGATCTATGCGGGTCTCTGGTGAATCTGTGAGGGGTTCCTGTGGGTCCCTGGGGTTCTCTGGGGGTCCCAAGGTGGGTCCCTGAGGGTCTCGGGGGGTCTCTGGGAGTATCTGGGGGTGTCTGAGGGTCCCTGGGGGGTCTCTGGGAGTCTCTGGGGGTGTCTGGGGATTTCTGGGGGGTCCGAGGGGATCCCCAGGGGAGTTCTTTGGGGGTCCCTGGGGGGTCTCTGGTGGATCTTTGAGGGGTTCCTGTGGGTCCCTGGGGGATCTCTGAGAGTCTCTGGGGGTCTCTGGGGGTCTCTATGAGTCTCTGGGGGTGTCTGAGGGTCCCTGGGGGGTCTCTGGGAGTCTCTGGGGGTGTCTGGGGGTTTCTGGGGGGTCCCAGGAGATCCCCAGGGGAGTTCTTTGGGGCTCACAGGGGGGGTCTCTGGGGATCTGTGGGGGTCCCTAGGGGGTCCTTGGGGGTCTCTGGGGGGTCTCTGGGGGATCTCTGAGAGTCTCTGGGGGTCTCTATGAGTCTCTGGGGGTGTCTGAGGGTCCCTGGGGGGTCTCTGGGAGTCTCTGGGAGTGTCTGGGGGTTTCTGGGGGGTCCCAGGAGAGTTCTTTGGGGGTCACAGGGGGGGTCTCTGGGGTTCTGTGGGGGTCCCTAGGGGGTCCTTGGGGGTCCCTGTGGGGTCTATGGGGGATCTCTGAGAGTCTCTGGGGGTCTCTGGAGGGTCTCTGGGGGTCTCTGGAGGGTCTCTGGGTGTCTATGGGGGTGTCTAGGGGTCCCTGGAGGGGTCTGGGGGTCTCTGGGGATCTCTGGGGGTCTCTGGGGGCATCTGAGGGTCCTCGGCGTGTGTCTGGGGGTCTCTGGGGTGTCTCGGCGTGTGTCTGGGAGTCCCTGGAGGTCTCTGAGAGTCTCTGGGGGGTCTCTGGGGGTCCCTGGGGGTCCCTGCGGGTCTCTGCGGGTGTCTGGGGGTCCCTGGAGGGGTCTGGGGGTCTCTGGGGATCTCTGGGGGTCTCTGGGGGCATCTGAGGGTTCCTGGCGGGTGTCTGGGAGTCTCTGGTGGTCCCTCAGGGGTCTCTGCGGGTCCCTGAGGGATCTCTGGGAGTTTCGGGGGGCCCCTGGGAGTCTCTGGGGGTGTCTGGGGGGGTCTGCGGGCGGTCCCTGGTGATCTATGGGGAGTCTCTGGGCTACACAGGGACCCAGGAAGGTCCCTATACCAGTTTTGCCCTCCTCACTTGTGGCACTAGTGCCACCAGGAGCCCCTCAGTGATTACAGCTCTATACCCACAAACTTTATTTCACTGCCACATCTTCTCTCAGCTCCAGCTCTTCTTCTCAGTCAGGCAAAGCAGCTCCAGGTTCCCAGGGCAAGATCTTCCTTTTTGCTCTGGCTCTAGCACCTTTTCTATCCCCCCCCCCCCCCCCCCCCCCACCCCAATCCCAGACCTGCATTTATTACTCCAGTCCCACAAGTCCTAATACCCACCACCCAGTGCCTAAAATCCCTACCCCACACCAACCCTGGACCACATGCAGATGCTTTGCCACAGACACACTCCCAGCGCCCCAGTGAATTGTACCTCAGCCCTCCCGTCCCAAAGTCATCTTCATAGTCCCTATACCAGTTTTGCTCTCCTCATCTGTGGCATTAGTGCCACCAGGAGCCCCTCAGTGATTACAGCTCTATACCCACAAGCTTTATTTCACTGCCACATCTTCTCTCAGCTCCAGCTCTTCTTCTCAGTCAGGCAAAGCGGCTCCAGGTTCCCAGGGCAAGATCTTCCTTTTTGCTCCGGCTCTAGCACCTTTTCTATCCCCCCCCCCCTCCCAATCCCAGACCTGCACTTATTACTCTAGTCCCACAAGCCCTAATACCCACCACCCAGTGCCTAAAATCCCTACCCCACACCAACCCTGGACCACATGCAGATGCTTTGCGACATCCACAGACACACTCCCAGCGCCCCAGTGAATTGTACCTCAGCCCTCCTGTCCCAAACTGATCTCCATAGTCCCTATACCAGTTTTGCTCTCCTCATCTGTGGCACTAGCGCCACGAGGAGCCCCTTAGTGATTACAGCTCTATACCCACAAGCTTTATTTCACTGCCACGTCTTCTCTCTCAGCTCCAGCTCTTCTTCTTCTCGCAGTCAGTCAAAGCGGCTCCAGGTTCCCATGGCAAGATCTTCCTTTTTGCTCCGGCTCTGGTTTCTCCTACCATCTTTACAGCTCCCTCAGCTCTGCTGCCTCAGCTCCACTTCCTCAAGTTCTCACTGCCTCCGGATAAAAGCTGATTCCGACTCCCTCTGCAGCCCGGGACTGTTGACAAAAGCACAAGTCAGAGTTTATCATCACTTAACTATCTCTAGGAGCTGTCACACAGCTCCACACAACACCAGATAAATAACTAAAGGAGAAAAAAATCAAATAACATTTAAAGGTAAATTATAATAAAATGAAATGCCTTTACTGACATCATTTGTAATATTACTCTAAACACGAAATCCCCAGAATGACAGCATCCCATCTACCCTTCTCCTTTGGGGGAGCATCCCCGGGCATTGGCAGCTTCGACAAAGCAAGCCGCGCTGCTTCCCTGGGACACCACCTGCACTAGGCTCCTCTTCAGCACTCCCTGCATTGGCAGCCACACGGCCTCAGCCCGGCGTACCTTGCATTAGCAGGAGCTAGCAGCCCACCCCATCGCACTCTGAATTAGCACCCACAGTGAACTCCGACCCAGCGCTCCCTGGAGAGCAGCCCAGCACCCGCGGGAGACTGGCCCCGCCTCCGGCCCGCCACCCTCGGGGCCCGCGCCGCGCCGCGGCCCCGGCCCGCCGCCCGAGCCGCCCGCGCCGAGCCGCGCCGCGCCGCGGCCGCGGCCCCGGCCCGCCGCCCGAGCCGCCCGCGCCGAGCCGCGCCGCGGCCGCGGCCCCGGCCCGCCGCCCGAGCCGCCCGCGCCGAGCCGCGCCGCGGCCGCGGCCCGCCGCCCGAGCCGAGCCGCGCCGCGGCCCCGGCCCGCCGCCCGAGCCGAGCCGCGCCGCGGCCCCGGCCCGCCGCCCGAGCCGAGCCGCGCCGCGGCCCCGGCCCGCCGCCCGAGCCGAGCCGCGCCGCGGCCCCGGCCCGCCGCCCGAGCCGAGCCGCGCCGAGCCGCGCCGCGGCCCCGGCCCGCCGCCCGAGCCGAGCCGCGCCGCGGCCCCGGCCCGCCGCCCGAGCCGAGCCGCGCCGCGGCCCCGGCCCGCCGCCCGAGCCGAGCCGCGCCGCGGCCCCGGCCCGCCGCCCGAGCCGAGCCGCGGCTCCGCCCGCCCACCCCACGCCCGGCAACCGCAGGAGATGCGCTCCGCTCCACTGCCGCCGCCCTCCCCCCCCCCCCCCCAAGCTCTTGCGGCGGACCCACTCCGGCTCCTCTCCCCCGGACCGCAGCGCTCCCTCACCGACGCTCAGCGTGGACCCACCACCGTCTGCCGCCTCCGCGCCGAACTGCGGCAAATACGTGCCCTCGCACGGTTTTTATACCCGCGGAGGCCACGCCCACGCCTGCGTGCCCCAGCCCAGCCAATCCCGGCCCGCCCGTCCCTGCCCTGACTCTCTTTCCCCAAGCGCGCTGGTTCTTCCAACCCCGCGGCTGCCGCCGCCGCCTTTCCGGGGGCGATCTCCTCTGCTTCCCGCCCTTCCCGCGTTCTCCCGGGACAATTCCCACCGGGAGATAACCTGGTGAGCTTCCACTCGCCCTTCCCTGGCCCCAACAGCATCTGCCGAGCCTGCGGCAGCGAAGCCGCGGCTGCAGGAGCTGCGCCTGAGGAGAGTAGCAGGGCGGGGCCAGGCTGAGGGGCCGGGCCGCGATGCACTGGGCAGAGCTTGCCGAGATCGTACCGGATTGAAAAGGCGGGCTATCATTGGACGGAGCGGAGAAAGGCGGTTCGTGATTGGTGGGCCCGGCGCGGCCACGAGCAGCGATTGGCGGACCTTGGAGCTTCAGGCTTCCTTCCTTGGTTTCTCTTGGACTCCTGTTGTGTGTCACTGGGTCCCTGGGGATGTGGGGGTTTCTGTAGGACGCTGGAAGATCCTGGCGGTCCCCGGGATGCGCTGGGGGTCCCCAGGTCTCCGAGGCTGGCATTCCTGATGTGTAATTTATGTACATATGTAAAGTTTCTTGAACTTTAAAGCCTTGATCTTTGTTTAAATGGAAATTGTGTACTTATAGGCAGCATCTTAAAAATAGAAATCATTCACTTCTGTTATGGGTTCAAGATTTGGGTTGGAGGATTTTGCTGCTGGGTTCTTTTCTGAGGATTTTTGGTTGGTTTTCTGGTGGCGTGCCTTAGGTTACTGTGGCTAAAAATGTGAAGAAGAATAAAGGTGAAAAACTCTTGAAGCATTTATATTATAGTAAATAGTCAAAGGTTGCACTCTCCACTAAATACCATGTAAGAATATTGTTTTCAAAAAGCATAGAAATTAAAGGTAAATAAAAAAGAAAACACTGGAGAAAATCTGTTGATTTATTCATCTATACAATAGTCACTTGATCTTGGGTCCGAGGCATGGGGCAGCTATAGCAGCCTTGGGTTAAGAGCTATTTTCACATGTGCCCTACTTTTTTTAGGTTAGTTGTGGGCATTTGCATAATGAATGCCATTTATGTTTCTGGAGTGGTCTAAGTAGGATTGTGGAGTCCGCCAATAGGATCTTTCTTTGTGGAGCCCGCCAATAGGAGCTTTGTGGAGCCCACCAATAGGATGTTTGTGGAGCCCGCCAATAGGATGCCGTTCTTCCGGCGGGGAGGCGGGGCTAGCCCCGGGCGGGAGCCGCGTAACAATGACAGGCGCGCCCGCCAATGGGATGCCGTTCTGCCGGCGGGGAGGCGGAGATAGCTGAGGGCTGGACCCGACGAGACTGACAGGCGGGGCCCCCAATAGAATACCGTTCCTCCAGCGGAGAGGTGGGGCTAGCTGCGGGCGGGAGTCGGCGAAGACTGACAGGCGTTCCCGCCAATGAGATGTCATGTCGCCGGCGGGGAGGCGGGGCTACCCGCGGGGGGGAGCCGCCTGAGGACTGACAGGCACGCCCTCCAATGGGTTGCCGCGACCCTGGTGGGGAGGGGGAGCTAGCCACGGGCGAGACGACGCTAATGGGGGGCCGTACTCCCGACTTGCAGGCCGTTCCAGCGTCGTTGCTATTAATCGGCAAGCGCTGTGGCTTCCGCGGCAGCCAATGTGGACCCGCCGGGCGCTGCCGGCACCTCCGCGCCCTCCCTCCCGTCTCCGCGCTCGCCGGTCCCGCTCGACCCGCGACGGGGCCTGCACCGCCTCCCGCCTCCCCTCCTTGCCCGCTCCCGGCACGACCCCCGCCCCTCCGCCCCTCCGCCCCCCCGCCACAGGCGGGCTGAGCGGCCCCGCAGCCTCCGCGGCGCGGCCCTGGCCCGATGCCCCGGGTAGCAAGGGGGGCTGGAGGCGGCGGGCCCTGCAAAGGACACCCCCGAGGCAGCTTCACATTCCAAGTTGCTCTGGTCTCCCCCAGCTCTCCATTTCTTCTCTGCAGAGCACAGCTGGACTCTGCCGGCCCCGGAGACCTGGGGACACCCGGCACCTCCCGGGGACCGCCACGGTTCTCCCAGGGACTTAAAACGACACCCCAAGACTTCCAGGTACCTCCAGGGTCCAACAGGAACCCACAAGAACCCCCAACACCCCTAGGAGGCCCCCAGAGTCTCCCACCATGCCCCGGAACCCCGGAACGCCGCAAAACAGCTCCAGGGATCTACAGGGAATTCTTTTTTTCATGGATTTGGATTGCACAGCCTCCTGTATTTTTTGTTTTACAAAGCCTGCAAAATAAAACGAGGCGCCTCAAAACCTTCTGGGTTCCACCGAGGCTTCCCACACTCATCTATTTTTCGTGTCGTTTTCCTCATTTTTTTTAATTTATTTGATTCTTTTGACTCCATTATCATTACCATTACAGGCCGTGCAGGGCGGCGCCGTCTGCCGCGCCCGCTGGCCACGCCCCCGCCCCGCTGGCCGAGCGGTCAAGGCGCCCGCCTGGGGCGCAGATGCCTCTGTCCAAACTCCGGTTCGAATCCCGGCCTCGGCCGCTCCCTCGGCCTCGCCGGCGCCGCCTGGCGGACACGGCCGAGAATTGCATTGCAGTCCAGCACTCTCCCAGTCGGGGATCGTCTCTTTCTCTAGAGCAGCGCTTTCCCCTCCACACCACCCAGCAGCGACCTCTGCACCTGGCAGAGGCCTGAGGCATCCCACTCTAGGCTCTGGGCTTCCTTTCCTTTCTTCCACTGCAACCGTCGTGCCAAGCAAGGGTTAAAATCACACGCTGTAAGGGGAAACGCAATTACTGAAACAGAAATAAATGCCAACTACACACCACCTCACTGCCTAAAGGTCCCTCCCATCCCAACCCAGCCCACTCTGGGATTCCAGCACGATTCCACACTCTCTCCCTGCATTTATTTTGCACCATTTCCTCTCAAATTCAAATTCTCAAATTTAGGTGCTTTTTAAAGCAGTAATTTAAAAGTCATTGCAGGAATAAAAAGGGACTATAAAACATCCAAAAATCATTCCTACAGCCGTCAAATCATTATTAATTGGAAGACACTTCCCTCCTCTCTGTCCTTATTTGCTGGAAAACCTTACAATGCCAATTGCCTCTTTTTAAGGTGGTTTTCTTCCACAGCTCCTTTCTCCCAGGTCAAACCTCCTGAGATATTCAGGCCTTATTTGGAGGTAAATTTTTTCCAGGGGGATTTTCCCACTTTTGAGCAGACCAGAGAAGATTTTCCAAGGTCCCCAAGACATTTCTGCACGTCACCTGTTACTGATTACAGAGCACAGGATAAGGCAAGAACAAATTTGGCAGCACTTACCACCTGGAATTTTCTTTCTCAACAAATCGCTGCTGTTCCTCCTGGCTCTGGAGGTTCCTGCACGAGCCCTTCTTCCAGCCCTATCACAGACACACACGAGCAACACGGGCATTACTTTCACAATTCCTGACCCAAACCCTTGCCTTTCCTGCCCAAAGCTGAGGGAAAGCTGACAGAGTATTAACAAATCAGCTTTGCTGACAGCAGTCAGCGCTCCACTCCTTCGGACGTTGCAAAACTTTGTAGGGAACAGACCCAAATTCTAAAGCGCAGTCTAACTCTCTAACAGATTTTGTGAGAGAGTGAGCCGTGACTCATAGAACAGGAAAAAAAGACTGCACAAGGAATAACAGAAGGTTTCTCACAAAGAACTCAAGTTCCTCTTTCCCTCATGCCGGGACTGCACCATCCAACTCTGGCATTTAAAAGACAATAGGAGTTGTTATTAATACTTTAACTTCTGCAACGTGGTTATTTCCCAGAGAACTGGGCCAGCACTGAGCTGCTTCCATGTGCCTGCAGCACTTTGGGGAGTAGCAAGACGATGTCCCACTTGTGCTTGGAAAAATTCAAGAGAAGGAAAAGTCAGTTCCCTTTTCCCTCGCTGACCCATAACCAAACCAGTCATGTAGGACAACACAGACTATTCACAGAAGGCATAATTCAACAGGGATAAAAATGGGAACCAAGGCCCCCAGAATGGGAAAGTAAAATCATGCTGCTTTTCTAACAGGAGCACAAAAAACTCATTCAAGCCTGAGAGGAAATTACAAACCACAAGAAAAAAAAACCAAAAGAAACACTCTGCCATGATACAACTCTCTGATCATTCCAAAGGAAATTCTCCACAGATCATAAGCAATTACCAATCATTTCGCCTCTGTAAATAAATAAGGACTTGGGTTTCTGTTCAGGTGCTGGACGTGTCCATTGAAGGTTCAGGAGTCTCGTGGGGTTGTTTAGGGCTGATCCTGGCAGGCCCGGACCAAATCCAACCGTCCTTATCACTGCTCCGTGCTGAATCTGGGGGGAATATTGATACAGTTTAGAAATACTCCCCTTCCCTGCTACTCAGTCCTTCTTTACACATTCATGGAGCAAATTTACTCCATCCTTTCTTCCCAACAACAGCTCTCCAGCCCCAGTCCCAGCTCTCACAGACACAAACTAAACCCACCTGAGGCAACGGTTCTATCAGCACCTGGAATTCCGAGCTCCCCGGGCCCTGCGCTGCGCATCCAAACACTCACAGCTCCACCCACAGGCTCTATGTTCCCAGAGGGAAAAACGACTGGACGGGACACACCTCGGACATCACAGTTCCTCTCATTCCTGGTGCCCTGCAAAGTCACAGGAAGTACAGTCCCTCTCAGACCCTTCACCCCTGAACATGAGGACACCTGCACTTTACACTGGATCCCAGGGACCTGCACAAGTGTGTTCAAGTGAGCACAAGTCGATGGCTCCCTCTGACACATCCAGCCCTCCCTTCCCTCTGAGAAGTCCCAAAGACTCCCACTCCACCCCTGCGTCTGTGCCCTGTGCAGCACCCGCACCGAGCTCAGCTCTCCCCTGGCCCTAGGACATTTCTGCACGTCACCTGTTACTGATTACAGAGCACAGGATAAGGCAAGAACAAATTTGGCAGCACTTAACACCTGGAGTTTTCTTTCTCCACAAATTGCTGCTGTTCCTCCTGGCTCTGGAGGTTCCTGCACGAGCCCTTGTCCCAGCCCTGCCACACACACACAAGAAGCAACAGGCACACAGGCGCTGCTTTCACAATTCCTGACCCAAACCCTTGCCTTTCCTGCCCAAAGCTGAGGGAAAGCTGACAGAGTATTAACAAATCAGCTTTGCTGACAGCAGTCAGCGCTCCACTCCTTCGGACGTTGCAAAACTTTGTAGGGAACAGACCCAAATTCTAAAGCGCAGTCTCACTCTCTAACAGATTTTGTTAGAGAGAGAGTGAGCCGTGACTCATAGAACAGGAAAAAAAGACTGCACAAGGAATAACAGAAGGTTTCTCAGAAGAACTCAAGTTCCTCTTTCCCTCATCATGCCGGGACTGCAGGACCCAGCATTTAAAAGACCCTAGCATTTAAAAGACAATACAATTGTTACTGATTCTTAAACCTCTGCAACGTGGTTATTTCCCAGAGAACTGAACCAGCACTAAGCTACTCCCACATCCCTGCAGTGCTTTGGGGAGTAGCAAGATGATGTCCCACTTGTGCTTGGAAAAATTCAAGAGAAGGAAAAAGTCAGTTCCCTTCTCTCTCTCTGATCCATAAACAAAGCAGTCCTGTAGGACAACGCAGGCTATTCACAGGAGGCCTGATTTAACAGGGATAACAATGGAAACAAACAAAGCCCCCCAAAACAGGAAGGTAAAATCATGCTGCTTTTCTAACAGGAGCACAAAAAACTCATTCAAGCCTGAAAGGAAATTACAAACCACAAGAAAAAGAACCAAAAGAAACACTCTGCCTTGATACAACTCTCTGATCATTCCAAAGGAAATTCTCCACAGATCATAAGCAATTACCAATCATTTCGCCTCTGTAAATAAATAAGGACTTGGGTTTCTGTTCAGGTGCTGGACGTGTCCATTGAGGGTTCAGGGGTACCGTGGGGTAGTTTAGGGCTGATCCTGCTGAGAGAATGCAGTCTGATAGCCTGGAGTATCCTCTCTGTCAGTGAAGTGCTCCTTGTCAGGGGTTGTGTCATGCCATCCTCAGGCAGCTCAAACAAGCCAAGGAGGGAGGGCCTGCAGCAAAGGAATCCTGGGGGGAGAGGGGAGAGGAACAGTGAACAGGTGAGGACAGCCTGTGCTTCACAAGAATGCTCAGATTACCTGGAACCCCTTTGCAGGGACTTGCTTAACTCCTGGCACTGTCCCTGTCCCAGGGAAGCTGCACTAGTGTCCTGGGTTGAGCTGGCAAAACGCCAACTGTCCAGGACAGAGTGAAGAGGGTTCCTCCTCCCCCCAACCAGCCAAGGGAAAAAAAGAAGAGAGAGAGAAAAGAAAAAACCTCAAAAGCAGGTTTATGCTGGAACTAACTACATGTATTTACACAGAAAAGAGAAAATTAAGAGGAAACTACAATATAACACACACTTACACAAGTTATGTATAACAAGAAATAATTTCCCACTTCCCAGTAAACACAAATTCTACCATTTCAACTACAAATCATTCTGGAGAAGTCAATTCTTCAGAGACAGACTTAAGCAGAGAGAAAAGCTAAGAACAAACATTTTACTTCCCTAAGATAACACGATGGTAAGCTGGTAGTCCGGGCTTGGGCCTCCCCATCCCTCCTGGGACAGCAGAGTGTCTTGCTGGGACCACAGCTGTGAAGCAACTGCCTAAGCCACTCCCACACACCAGCTCTTACCCCTTTTGAGATGATGCAATATGGTATGGAATACAATATTATTGGCCAGAAGAAGTCAGCTGTTAGCTAGCTCAGTCCAGCTCAAGTCAGCTGACAATTCCCAAGCCTAGCTGAACTTTTAAAAACTAAATTTAGGCCCATCTGGCCAAACCCATAACAACTAGGACTGTGGGTCTGGGTCCTCTCCAGGCACAATGCAGCTACTGATAATAACAGCATCAGCAATGCACTCATTTTTTTATCAGCTCAAATTGCCATGATAGAAACCCAAGAAAAGCAATCCTTTTCCAGATTGTAACTCCAGAGGGCTCAGGGACACTCAGCATGCACAGAACCTGCAGCACAGACACAGCTGAGGGCTCAGGGACACTCAGCATGCACAGAACCTGCAGCACAGACACAGCAGAGGGCTCAGGGACACTCAGCATGCACAGAACCTGCAGCACAGACACAGCAGAGGGCTCAGGGACACTCAGCATGCACAGAACCTGCAGCACAGACACAGCAGAGGGCTCAGGGACACTCAGCATCCACAGAACCTGCAGCACAGACACAGCAGAGGGCTCAGGGACACTCAGCCACTGCCATGGCTCTTCATGCACAGGGCACAAGCTCAGACACTCTGAGAGCAGCAGTTATGGAGGGAGAAACAGCTCATCTCTCAGACAATCTTTACTTACCCAAATCTTGAACAAAACAAACACTATCTGGGGTAAGAGTTAACTGTGCACTCAAAATGTCTAATTTTATATGAGCTGCCTGAATCTCCCACGTCCATGCAACTGAACAGGAGACAACCATTAGTTATAGGCCATCAAGGGGATAAATCTTCATCTTTAAAATAGCATATATTTGAGCTTATTGCTAAACTAAGTGCTGTGAAAAATAAGGCCTTTCTGAGGTTACCAGGAAAACCTTACAAAAGCCAAGTTCCAATGAACAAGAAGACACAGCAAGATCTTGCCTTCTGCCTACAACACACTTCATTTTGCTGATTATCAAACCTTAGCAAGAGACCGTTCTCACAGAGGCATTTCTTCTCTGCTGAATGCAGCCCAGGGATGCAGAGCCCAAGCCACCTACCCTGCCTGGGCACGCTGTGAACAGTTTGTGCAGAGACTGGGCCAGCTGGATCCTGGGATTGTTCACCATTTGCCCCACAGGATCATGTTCTTTCTTCCCAGCAAAGGCCAGCTGGGAGAATGCAGTCTGATAGCCTGGAGTATCCTCTGTGTCAATGAAGTGCTCCTTGTCAGGGGTCGTGTCATCCTCAGGCAGCTCGAAGAGGCCAAGGAGGGAGGGCCTGCAGCAAAGGAATCCTGGGGGGAGAGGGGAGGGGAACAGTGAACAGGTGAGGACAGCCTGTGCTTCACAAGAACGCTCAGATTACCTGGAACCCCTTTGCAGGGACTTGCTTAACTCCTGGCACCGTCCCTGTCCCAGGGAAGCTGCACTAGGACTGTGGGTCTGGGTCCTTTCCAGGCACAATGCAGCTGCTCATATTAACAGCATCAGCAATGCCCTCATTTTTTAGCAGCTCAAATTGCTGTGATACAAACCCAAGAATAGCAATTCTTTTCCAGATTACAGTTTTTCTCTAAGTACATTCAAAAAGAGTTCTAGTCCAGGACCTGGTTACTGTCATTCAGTTCAGGCTACCTGAGCCCCCAGACTGCTGGACTGCCTTTCAGTCTCCAGAGCTTTCCCCCAGAGTCCACTTTCAGGCTAAGACACTACAGCCTGTCAGGTTGTGAGTATTCTCAGGCCTCCTGACTATGACAGTTACAAGTCAAAAGTGGGCCCAGCTTTCCAGAAGGAATGCAAGCTGACAGTAGCCTAATTCCCTTCAGTGGAGCTCTACTCAGCCAAATCCAGGCTCAAACACATCTCAAACCAGCTCTGCCATTTGCTTTGAAAACACACTTCCCTTTGTGCAGTGAAGGATGAAAAGGTATGAAAAGCCTCAAGCTGAGTCTCACCACAACAGTGGGCCTGAAGAAATGCCAAAGGAGTTTATTGGAGGGGCCTATTCTGGTGAAAGCTCCTACTTTCCAGACCTCCAACAGCATCACCAGCAGACCCTGAAGAAGTGTGGCACCTACCACGGCTTGGGGTACTCAGTGTCCATCACGGGAGGACATTCTGTTAATGTCTTGGTGATGCCAACAGCACGGATCTGCTTTTCAACTTGTCCCAGACTCTTTCTGGATTTCAGGAATCATCATTTTCTGCAAAACCATTCCAAACATGTTAGTGTGACATTTAGAGAAAATGTCTTAGAATGATTTATCACCCTATGGTGACCAACGAAAAGGAGAAACCACACAAAGCACCAGGAAACAGAGAACACAAGACAATTTGTTTCTTAACAATTGCTGCCCTCTTACATAGATGTTTGCACATACAAACTTTTTACAAAGGATTAAAACCAGAGACAGCAATCCTTCCCTTTTATGACCCGCTCAGGAGATCAGTAACTTGAACTATCAGTGAGGAACTGTGGGCAGAAAATCAGAAATGAACCCCAAAAGGAGAGGCACCCGGGCAGTCAGATTAGCGCCAAACCTCCTTTGCCATTTCAGCCAGAGAGACAACTCTTTCCTGCTTCAAAGGCAAAAACTGCACAGCAGCCTGAAATACAACCCAAGCCAACAGAACACACTCCCTTTGGCTGTATGCTGCCAAGTATTTCCTGCAGAGCTCATGCCCCATTTCCTGTGCCATACTAGTTAATGAAGAGGAGAAAGCAACGAGAAAAAGGATGAAGTAAAACTCCAGATGAAAACAAGAGAATTGCTTTAGAGTCAGCAGCAAAATGCATTCTAAGAAGGAGACAGAAAGGGCAGCCTTCATAAATGTTCCCTTTTACTGAAGGGCATTAACTTGCTGCTCCAAAGTTTGCCTAAAAACTGCTCATCTTCTCGGGCACCACAACACTGAAACGTGGAACGCTGGAAGCACCACTTCCATTTGGTTGGTGGAACACCACTGGAAGAACCCTGTAATTCTTGCTCCTCTACAGGAGGCATCAAGCAGATTTTAAAGGATTAATAACAGACCTTGTGTGATCTGTGTAGAGATAACATCACGAATTTCATCAGCATGGCCATCTGCCTGGGGATGATTTCAACAATGTGTCACAGCTTTGACAGAGGAACGTAAACCCTTCCTCATAACTTTATTCCCATGAAGGCCAAAATGACACAAAAGCATGGAATGTTTCCCAGCATGAACACAAACTGCAGAGAGCAGTGGTCAGAATGGCTGTGCTGTGTGGCAGGGCAAGTGTGTTGCTATTAGCTGGAGATTAAATGGAGACACTTTCAGACAAGTAACGACATCACACACACCAGGAAAGGAGGAGAACTACACAAGTCCTTTAGTTCCATTCCCTCAGTTTTCATGGAGTGTCACCTGCTGTGGCCACTGCCCTTTATGCCCCCCTTGACTCCAGAGCATTTGGAGCAAGTCCCTGGAGCCACCAGAGTCCCACCCATGTACAGGATGCCTGATCTGTGCAACTGCACACTCTGAACCACTCGTGTCACACTGGAGCTTTTCAGAGCAAGGAACTTACTTTTGATAAGTTTTGTTGGTTTGGAACTTGGAAGTCTTTGGAATAGCAGAATGAAGACCTGTTTCCTGTACCAGTCAACTGATTCACTGGAAATTTAAAAGAACAGTTATTCAGTTCACAGTGGGCTTTGACTGGTGCTGTCACTTTACAGAAAACACAGATAAAGTTGTTCCCATCTCTTTAACTGATAAATGTGACATTTTTGCTCCTGAAGTGTTAACCTTTGGCATGACTGCACACTGCAGAACCAAAGCCCACAGAAGTCAGTTTTGAATGCAATTTGAGCTCATACTCACGGGGGCATATGCTCCATGATGCTGTTTAGCAGGTCAAAGCCTTGGGGATCACTGGCTTTCAAGGCAATCAGCTTCAGGAATCCCCCCAACACTCCAGGCTGCAAGGAAAGCAAACATGAAGCTCTAGGCAACTGTTCTTCCTAAGTGGCCCAGCAGAAAGTTGGCTCTGACCATCGAAGACACACAACAGTGCAAAAGCATCCCTAACCTAAACCAGGATTCTGATCCTGCAGTGCAGGACAAGGAAGACACGTTGTGGCTCCTTCTCACTCACTCCCTCACTCACTCACTCACCCACTCCACTCACTCACTCACTCACTCACTCCACTCACTCACTCCCTCACTCACTCACTCACTCCACTCCCTCACTCACTCACTCCACTCCCTCACTCACTCACTCACTCCACTCACTCACTCCCTCTCTCACTCACTCACTCCACTCACTCCACTCACTCATTCACTCCCTCACTCACTCCCTCACTCACTCTCCTCAAGCCTGTTCTGAACACAAGCCCTGAGAGTTCTGCTAGTCCACATGTTCCACAAGAAACAAACAAGGCAAGAAAATTCTGGGAAACTGCCACTTGCCAAAACCAAGTGCAGGAATTTTCCATCTCGGCTGACAAAAGCACAGAAGCCCAGGATTCACCTCACCCCCAGGACGGGAAAGCACCCACCGAGCTGCACGCAGAGTATTTGTCCGTGCATGGAGTGCCACTGAGGCCCAGCCCAGCCCAGCCCCTGCCCCGCGGCCCCGGCACTCACGATCTTGGCGGCGGCGCTGCGGGCGATGGTGCCGGCGCCGCGCTCCAGGAACGCCTCTGGAGCAGCCGCACCGGCGGCGGGATGTTCCCCGCGCGCTTCCGCGGCACCGGCTGCGGCAGGTGCGGGAAAACAGCGCCATGAACGAACACGGGATGTGGCATCGAGCAGGAGAGAGCCCAGTGGGGACACCTCGCTGTACTCCGCGCGTGCGCAGTAGGGACGGCGCGCTGTACTCCGCGCATGCGCAGTACAGACGGCGCTCTGTACTCCGCGCATGCGCAATAGCGACACCGCTCTGTACTCCGCGCGTGCGCAGTAGAGACGGCGCTCCGTACTCCGCGCATGCGCAGTAGCGACGGCGCGCTGTACTCCGCGCATGCGCAGTACCGACGGCGCGCTGTACTCCGCGCGTGCGCAGTAGAGACGGTGCGATGTACTCTGCGCATGCGCATAAACGACAGCGCTCTGTACTCCGCGCGTGCGCAGTTGGGACGGCGCGCTGTACTCCGCGCATGAGCAGTACCGACGGCGAGCCGTACTCCGCGCTTGCGCAGTACCGCCGAAGCTCTCTAATCCGCACGTGCGCAGTAGCGATACAGATACCGCTGCCCAAACGCCGGTTCGAATCCCGCCCTCGCCGACCCTTCAGCTGCGCTGCCCCGCCTGGCGGACATGTCCAAGAACTGCATCGTAGTCCAGCCCTCATCACCTCCAATGCCCGCCGGGGGTCCCCAAGGAGGGGCGTGACGAGGGGCGACACCTCGGTCGCCGGGGGTCCGCAAGGCGGGGTTGCCGAGGGCCGACACCTCGGGCGCCGAGAGTCATCGGGTTGAGGTTGCCGCGGGGCGACACCTCGGGCGCCGGGACTCCCCAAGGGGGAGTTTGCCGAGGGGCGACACCTCGGGCGCCGGGGGTCCCCAAGGGGGGATTGCCGAGGGACGACAGTTTTGGGCACTGGGGGTCCCCAAGGAGGGTTCCCGACGGACGACATTTTGGGCACCGGGGGTCCCCAAGGGGGTTCCCCGAGGGACGACATTTTGGGCACCGGGGGTCCCCAAATGGGGGGTCCCCAAGGGGCGACATTTCGGGCACCGGGGCTCCCCAAGGGGGTTCTCCGAGGGACGACATTTTGGTCACCGGGGGTCCCCAAGGGGGTTCTCCGAGGGACGACATTTTGGGCACCGGGGGTCCCCAAGGGGGTTCCCCGAGGGACGACATTTCGGGCACCGGGGATCTCTGTGGAGGTCTCTGGGGTGTCTCCGGAGCATCTCTGGTGGTCTCTGGGGTTCTCTGGAGGTCTCTGTGGGATCTATGGAGGTCTCTGGTGGATCTATGAGGGGTTCCTGTGGGTCCCTGGGGTCCTCTGGGGGTCCGAAGGTGGGTCCCTGGGGGTCTCTGGAGGTCCCTGGGGGTCTCGGAGGGGTTTCTCGTGATCTCTGGAGGGGTCTCTGGAGGTCCCTGGGGGGCATCTCATGATCTCTGGGCAGTCTATGAGGGTCCCTGGGGGGTCCGTGAGGGTCTCTGGGGGTCTCTGGGAGTCTCTGGGGGTGTCTGGGGATTTCTGGGGGATCCGAGGGGATCCCCAGGGGAGTTCTTTGGGGGTCCCTGGGGGGTCTCTGGTGGATCTATGAGAGGTTCCTGTGGGTCCCTGGGGGATCTCTGAGAGTCTCTGGGGGTCTCTGGGGGTCTCTATGAGTCTCTGGGGGTGTCTGAGGGTCCCTGGGGGGTCTCTGGGAGTCTCTAAGGGTGTCTGGGGGTTTCTGGGGTGTCCCAGGAGATCCCCAGGGGAGTTCTTTGGGTGTCACGGGGGGGGTTCTGGGGACCTGTGGGGATCCCTAGGGGGTCCTTGGGGGTTCCTGTGGGGTCCCTTGGGGGATCTCTGAGAGTCTCTGGGGGTCCCTGGGGGTCTCTGGGGGTGTCTGGGGGTCCCTGGAGGGGTCTGGGGGTCTCTGGGGATCTCTATGAGTCTCTGGGGGTGTCAGAGGGTCCCTGGGGGGGTCTCTGGGAGTCTCTGGGGGTGTCTGGGGGTTTCTGGGGGGTCCCAGGAGATCCCCAGGGGAGTTCTTTGGAGCTCACAGGGGGGGTCTCTGGGGATCTGTGGGGGTCCCTAGGGGGTCCTTGGGGGTCTCTGTGGGGTCTCTGGGGGATCTCTGAGAGTCTCTGGGGGTCTCTGGAGGGTCTCTGGGGGTCCCTGGGGGTCTCTGGTGGTGTCTGGGGGTTTCTGGGGGGTCCCAGGAGATCCCCAGGGGAGTTCTTTGGGGGTCACAGGGGGGGTCTCTGGGGTTCTGTGGGGGTCCCTAGGGGGTCCTTGGGGGTCCCTGTGGGGTCTATGGGGGATCTCTGAGAGTCTCTGGGGGTCTCTGGAGGGTCTCTGGGGGTCTCTGGAGGTCTCTGGGGGTGTCTAGGGGTCCCTGGAGGGGTCTGGGGGTCTCTGGGGATCTCTGGGGGTCTCTGGGGGCATCTGAGGGTCCCTGGCGGGTGTCTGGGGGTTTCTGGGTGTCCCTGGGGGGTCTCGGCGTGTGTCTGGGAGTCCCTGGAGGTCTCTGAGAGTCTCTGGGGGGTCTCTGGGGGTCCCTGGGGGTCCCTGCGGGTCTCTGCGGGTGTCTGGGGGTCCCTGGAGGGGTCTGGGGTCTCTGGGGATCTCTGGGGGTCTCTGGGGGCATCTGAGGGTTCCTGGCGGGTGTCTAGAAGTCTCTGGGGGTCCCTCAGGGGTCTCTGCGGGTCCCTGAGGGGTCTCTGGGTGTTTCTGGGGACCCCTGGGAGTCTCTGGGGGTGTCTGGGGGTCTGTGGGGGTCCTTGGGCAGTCCCTGGTGATCTACGGAGGGTCTCTGGGGGTCCCTGGGGGGTTTCGGCGGGTGTCTGGGAGTCCCTGGAGGTCTCTGAGAATCCCTGGGGGGTCTCTGGTAGTCCCTGGGGGGTCCGTGGGGGTCCCTGGGGGTCTCTTGGAGTCTCTGGGGTCTCTGGAGGTCCCTGGGGGGTCTCTGAGGGTTTCTGGGGGTCTCTGGGGTGTCTGGGAGTCTCTGGGGGTCCCTGAGGGGTCTCTGCGGGTCCCTGAGGGATCTCTGGGAGTTTCTGGGGGCCCCTGGGAGTCTCTGGGGGTGTCTGGGGGTCTGCGGGGGTCCTTGGGTGGTCCCTGGTGATCTATGGGGAGTCTCTGGGGGTCCCTGGGGAGTCCCAGTGGGCTCTCTGCGGGTCCCTGGGGGATCTCTGAGAGTCTCTGGGGGTCTCTGGGGGGTGCCTGGGGGGGCCCCGGGGGTCCGTGGGGGCGTCTGGGAGTCCCTGGGGGGTGTCTGGAGGTCTAGGGGGGTCCCTGGGGTGTCTGGGGGTGTCTGGGGGTCTCTGACAGTTTCTGGGGGGTCTCTGGGGGAAACTGGGGGTTCTCTGGGAGATCTCTGTAGCGTCCTGGGGGTCCCTGGGTGTCCCTGGGAGTGTCTGGGAATCTCTGGGGTCTCTGGGGGTCCCTGTGGAGTCCCTGGGGGGGTCCTCTGGGGGTCTCTGGGGTCCCCAAGGAGGTTGGCCGAGGGACGGCATTTCGGGCACCGGGGGTCCCCAAATGGGGGGTCCCCAAGGGGCAACATTTCGGGCGCCGGAAGTCCCCGAAGGGGGGGGTTGCCGAGGGGCGACACCTCGGGCGCCGGGGCTCCCCAATGGGGGGTCCCCAAGGGGCGACATTTCGGGCGCCGGAAGTCCCCGAAGGGGGGGGTTGCCGAGGGGCGACACCTCGGGCGCCGGGGCTCCCCAATGGGGTTCCCCGAGGGACGACATTTCGGGCACCGGGGATCTCTGTGGGGGTCTCTGGGGTGTCTCCGGAGCATCTCTGATGGTCTCTGGGGTTCTCTGGAGGTCTCTGTGGGATCTATGGGGGTCTCTGGTGGATCTATGAGGGGTTCCTGTGGGTCCCTGGGGTCCTCTGGGGGTCCCAAGGTGGGTCCCTGGGGGTCTCTGGAGGTCCCTGGGGGTCTCGGAGGGGTTTCTCGTGATCTCTGGAGCGGTCTCTGGAGGTCCCTGGGGGGCATCTCGTGATCTCTGGGCGGTCTATGGGGGTCCCTGGGGGGTCCCTGAGGGTCTCTGGGGGTCTCTGGTGGATCTTTGAGGGGTTCCTGTGGGTCCCTGGGGGATCTCTGAGAGTCTCTGGGGGTCTCTGGGGGTCTCTATGAGTCTCTGGGGGTGTCTGAGGGTCCCTGGGGGGTCTCTGGGAGTCTCTGGGGGTGTCTGGGGGTTTCTGGGGGGTCCCAGGAGATCCCCAGGGGAGTTCTTTGGGGGTCACAGGGGGGGTCTCTGGGGTTCTGTGGGGGTCCCTAGGGGGTCCTTGGGGGTCTCTGTGGGGTCTCTGGGGGATCTCTGAGAGTCTCTGGGGGTCTCTGGAGGGTCTCTGGGGGTCCCTGGAGGTCTCTGGGGGTCTCTGGGGGTGTCTGGGGGTTTCTGGGGGGTCCCAGGAGATCCCCAGGAGAGTTCTTTGGGGGTCACAAGGGGGGGTCTCTGGGGTTCTGTGGGGGTCCCTAGGGGGTCCTTGGGGGTCCCTGTGGGGTCTATGGGATCTCTGAGAGTCTCTGGGGGTCTCTGGAGGGTCTCTGGGGGTCTCTGGGGGTCTCTGGGTGTCTATGGGGGTGTCTAGGGGTCCCTGGAGGGGTCTGGGGGTCTCTGGGGATCTCTGGGGGTCTCTGGGGGCATCTGAGGGTCCTCGGCGTGTGTCTGGGGGTCTCTGGGTGTCCCTGGGGTGTCTCGGCGTGTGTCTGGGAGTCCCTGGAGGTCTCTGAGAGTCTCTGGGGGGTCTCTGGGGGTCCCTGGGGGTCCCTGCGGGTCTCTGCGGGTGTCTGGGGGTCCCTGGAGGGGTCTGGGGGTCTCTGGGGATCTCTGGGGGTCTCTGGGGGCATCTGAGGGTTCCTGGCGGGTGTCTAGAAGTCTCTGGGGGTCCCTCAGGGGTCTCTGCGGGTCCCTGAGGGGTCTCTGGGAGTTTCTGGGGACCCCTGGGAGTCTCTGGGGGTGTCTGGGGGTCTGTGGGGGTCCTTGGGCAGTCCCTGGTGATCTATGGAGGGTCTCTGGGCGTCCCTGGGGGGTCTCGGCGGGTGTCTGGGAGTCCCTGGAGGTCTCTGAGAATCTCTGGGGGGTCTCTGGTGGTCCCTGGGGGGTCCGTGGGGGTCTCTGGGGGTCTCTTGGAGTCTCTGGAGGTCCCTGGGGGGTCTCTGAGGGTTTCTGGGAGTCTCTGGGGTGTCTGGGAGTCTCTGGGGGTCCCTGAGGGGTCTCTGCGGGTCCCTGAGGGATCTCTGGGAGTTTCTGGGGGCCCCTGGGAGTCTCTGGGGGTGTCTGGGGGTCTGCGGGGGTCCTTGGGCGGTCCCTGGTGATCTATGGGGAGTCTCTGGGGGTCCCTGGGGAGTCCCAGTGGGCTCTCTGCGGGTCCCTGGGGGTTCTCTGAGAGTCTCTGGGGGTCTCTGGGGGGTCCCTGGGGGGGCCCCGGGGGTCCGTGGGGGCGTCTGGGAGTCCCTGGGGGGTGTCTGGAGGTCTAGGGGGGTCCCTGGGGTGTCTGGGGGTGTCTGGGGGTCTCTGACAGTTTCTGGGGGGTCTCTGGGGGAAACTGGGGATTCTCTGGGAGATCTCTGTAGCGTCCTGGGGGTCCCTGGGAGTGTCTGGGAATCTCTGGGATCTCTGGGGGTCCCTGTGGAGTCCCTGGGGGGGGTCCTCTGGGGGTCTCTGGGGTCCCCAAGGAGGTTGGCCGAGGGACGACATTTCGGGCACCGGGGCTCCCCACGGGGTGGTTGCCGAGGGGCGACACCTCGGGCACCGGGGGTCCCCAAATGGGGGGTCCCCAAGGGGCGACATTTCGGGCGCCGGAAGTCCCCGAAGGGGGGGGTTGCCGAGGGGCGACACCTCGGGCGCCGGGGCTCCCCAAGGGGGTTCCCCGAGAGACGACATTTTGGGCACCGGGGGTCCCCAAGGGGGTTCCCCGAGGGACGACATTTCGGGCACCGGGGATCTCTGTGGGGGTCTCTGGGGTGTCTCCGGAGCATCTCTGGTGGTCTCTGGGGTTCTCTGCAGGTCTCTGTGGGATCTATGGGGGTCTCTGGTGGATCTACGAGGGGTTCCTGTGGGTACCTGGGGTCCTCTGGGGGTCCCAAGGTGGGTCCCTGGGGGTCTCTGGAGGTCCCTGGGGGTCTCGGAGGGGTTTCTCGTGATCTCTGGAGGGGTCTCTGGAGGTCCCTGGGGGGCATCTTGTGATCTCTGGGCGGTCTATGGGGGTCCCTGGGGGGTCCCTGAGGGTCTCTGGGAGTCTCTGGTGGATCTTTGAGGGGTTCCTGTGGGTCCCTGAGGGATCTCTGAGAGTCTCTGGGGGTCTCTATGAGTCTCTGGGGGTGTCTGAGGGTCCCTGGGGGGTCTCTGGGAGTCTCTGGGGGTGTCTGGGGGTTTCTGGGGGGTCCCAGGAGATCCCCAGGGGAGTTCTTTGGGGGTCACAGGGGGGGTCTCTGGGGATCTGTGGGGGTCCCTAGGGGGTCCTTGGGGGTCCCTGTGGGGTCTATGGGGGATCTCTGAGAGTCTCTGGGGGTCTCTGGAGGGTCTTTGGGGGTCTCTGGGGGTGTCTAGGGGTCCCTGGAGGGGTCTGGGGGTCTCTGGGGATCTCTGGGGGTCTCTGGGGGCATCTGAGGGTCCCTGGCGGGTGTCTGAGGGTCTCTGGGGGTCCCTGGGGTGTCTCGGCGTGTGTCTGGGAGTCCCTGGAGGTCTCTGAGAGTCTCTGGGGGGTCTCTGGGGGTCCCTGGGGGTCTCTGCGGGTCTCTACGGGTGTCTGGGGGTCCCTGGAGGGGTCTGGGGGTCTCTGGGGATCTCTGGGGGTCTCTGGGGGCATCTGAGGGTTCCTGGCGGGTGTCTAGAAGTCTCTGGGGGTCCCTCAGGGGTCTCTGCGGGTCCCTGAGGGGTCTCTGGGAGTTTCTGGGGACCCCTGAGAGTCTCTGGGGGTGTCTGGGGGTCTGTGGGGGTCCTTGGGCAGTCCCTGGTGATCTACGGAGGGTCTCTGGGCGTCCCTCGGGGGTTTCGGCGGGTGTCTGGGAGTCCCTGGAGGTGTCTGAGAATCTCTGGGGGGTCTCTGGTGGTCCCTGGGGGGTCCGTGGGGGTCTCTGGGGGTCTCTTGGAGTCTCTGGGGTCTCTGGAGGTCCCTGGGGGGTCTCTGAGGGTTTCTGGGAGTCTCTGGGGTGTCTGGGAGTCTCTGGGGGTCCCTGAGGGGTCTCTGCGGGTCCCTGAGCGATCTCTGGGAGTTTCTGGGGGCCCCTGGGAGTCTCTGGGGGTGTCTGGGGGTCTGCGGGGGTCCTTGGGCGGTCCCTGGTGATCTATGGGGAGTCTCTGGGGGTCCCTGGGGAGTCCCAGTGGGCTCTCTGGGGGTCCCTGGGGGATCTCTGAGAGTCTCTGGGGGTCTCTGGGGGGTCCCTGGGGGGGCCCCGGGGGTCCGTGGGGGCGTCTGGGAGTCCCTGGGGGGTGTCTGGAGGTCTAGGGGGGTCCCTGGGGTGTCTGGGGGTGTCTGGGGGTCTCTGACAGTTTCTGGGGGGTCTCTGGGGGAAACTGGGGGTTCTCTGGGAGATCTCTGTAGCGTCCTGGGGGTCCCTGGGTGTCCCTGGGAGTGTCTGGGAATCTCTGGGGTCTCTGGGGGTCCCTGTGGAGTCCCTGGGGGGGTCCTCTGGGGGTCTCTGGGGTCCCCAAGGAGGTTGGCCGAGGGACGGCATTTCGGGCACCGGGGCTCCCCACGGGGTGGTTGCCGAGGGGCGACACCTCGGGCACCGGGGGTCCCCAAATGGGGGGTCCCCAAGGGGCGACATTTCGGGCGCCGGAAGTCCCCGAAGGGGGGGGTTGCCGAGGGGCGACACCTCGGGCGCCGGGGCTCCCCAAGGGGGTTCCCCGAGGGACGACATTTCGGGCACCGGGGGTCCCCAAGGGGGTTCCCCGAGGGACGACATTTCGGGCACCGGGGATCTCTGTGGGGGTCTCTGGGGTGTCTCCGGAGCATCTCTGGTGGTCTCTGGGGTTCTCTGCAGGTCTCTGTGGGATCTATGGGGGTCTCTGGTGGATCTATGAGGGGTTCCTGTGGGTCCCTGGGGTCCTCTGGGGGTCCCAAGGTGGGTCCCTGGGGGTCTCTGGAGGTCCCTGGGGGTCTCGGAGGGGTTTCTCGTGATCTCTGGAGGGGTCTCTGGAGGTCCCTGGGGGGCATCTTGTGATCTCTGGGCGGTCTATGGGGGTCCCCGGGGGGTCCCTGAGGGTCTCTGGGAGTCTCTGGTGGATCTTTGAGGGGTTCCTGTGGGTCCCTGGGGGATCTCTGAGAGTCTCTGGGGGTCTCTGGGGGTCTCTATGAGTCTCTGGGGGTGTCTGAGGGTCCCTGGGGGGTCTCTGGGAGTCTCTGGGGGTGTCTGGGGGTTTCTGGGGGGTCCCAGGAGATCCCCAGGGGAGTTCTTTGGGGCTCACAGGGGGGGTCTCTGGGGATCTGTGGGGGTCCCTAGGGGGTCCTTGGGGGTCTCTGGGGGGTCTCTGGGGGATCTCTGAGAGTCTCTGGGGGTCTCTGGGGGTCTCTATGAGTCTCTGGGGGTGTCTGAGGGTCCCTGGGGGGTCTCTGGGAGTCTCTGGTGGTGTCGGGGGGTTTCTGGGGGGTCCCAGGAGAGTTCTTTGGGGGTCACAGGGGGGGTCTCTGGGGTTCTGTGGGGGTCCCTAGGGGGTCCTTGGGGGTCCCTGTGGGGTCTATGGGGGATCTCTGAGAGTCTCTGGGAGTCTCTGGAGGGTCTCTGGGGGTCTCTGGAGGGTCTCTGGGTGTCTATGGGGGTGTCTAGGGGTCCCTGGAGGGGTCTGGGGGTCTCTGGGGATCTCTGGGGGTCTCTGGGGGCATCTGAGGGTCCTCGGCGTGTGTCTGGGGGTCTCTGGGTGTCCCTGGGGTGTCTCGGCGTGTGTCTGGGAGTCCCTGGAGGTCTCTGAGAGTCTCTGGGGGGTCCCTGGGGGTCCCTGGGGGTCCCTGCGGGTCTCTGCGGGTGTCTGGGGGTCCCTGGAGGGGTCTGGGGGTCTCTGGGGATCTCTGGGGGTCTCTGGGGGCATCTGAGGGTTCCTGGCGGGTGTCTAGAAGTCTCTGGGGGTCCCTCAGGGGTCTCTGCGGGTCCCTGAGGGGTCTCTGGGAGTTTCTGGGGACCCCTGGGAGTCTCTGGGGGTGTCTGGGGGTCTGTGGGGGTCCTTGGGCAGTCCCTGGTGATCTATGGAGGGTCTCTGGGCGTCCCTGGGGGGTCTCAGCGGGTGTCTGGGAGTCCCTGGAGGTCTCTGGGAATCTCTGGGGGGTCTCTGGTGGTCCCTGGGGGGTCCGTGGGGGTCTCTGGGGGTCTCTTGGAGTCTCTGGGGTCTCTGGAGGTCCCTGGGGGGTCTCTGGGGTTTCTGGGAGTCTCTGGGGTGTCTGGGAGTCTCTGGGGGTCCCTGGGGGTACCCTGAGGGTCCCTGAGGGATCTCTGGGAGTTTCTGGGGGCCCCTGGGAGTCTCTGGGGGTGTCTGGGGGTCTGCGGGGGTCCTTGGGCGGTCCCTGGTGATCTATGGGGAGTCTCTGGGGGTCCCTGGGGAGTCCCACTGGGCTCTCTGGGGGTCCCTGGGGGGTCTCTGAGAGTCTCTGGGGGTCTCTGGGGGGTCCCTGGGGGGGCCCTGGGGGTCCGTGGGGGCGTCTGGGAGTCCCTGGGGGGTGTCTGGAGGTCTAGGGGGGTCCCTGGGATGTCTGGGGGTGTCTGGGGGTCTCTGACAGTCTCTGAGGGGTCTCTGGGGGAAACTGGGGGTTCTCTGGGATATCTCTGTAGCGTCCTGGGGGTCCCTGGGTGTCCCTGGGAGTGTCTGGGAATCTCTGGGGTCTCTGGGGGTCCCTGTGGAGTCCCTGGGGGGGGCCCTCTGGGGGTCTCTGGGGTCCCCAAGGAGGTTGGCCGAGGGACGACATTTCGAGCACCGCGGGTCCCCAAGGGGGTTGTCCGAGGGACGACATTTCGGGCACCGGGGCTCCCCACGGGGTGGTTGCCGAGGGGCGACATTTCGGGCGCCGGAAGTCCCCGAAGGGGGGCGTTGCCGAGGGGCGACACCTCGGGCGCCGGGGCTCCCCAAGGGGGGTTCCCCGAGGGACGACATCTCGGGCACCGGGGGTCCCCAAGGGGGTTGTCCGAGGGACGACATTTCGGGCACCGGGGATCTCTGTGGGGGTCTCTGGGGTGTCTCTGGAGCATCTCTGGTGGTCTCTGGGGTTCTCTGGAGGTCTCTGTGGGATCTATGCGCGTCTCTGGTGAATCTGTGAGGGGTTCCTGTGGGTCCCTGGGGTTCTCTGGGGGTCCCAAGGTGGGTCCCTGAGGGTCTCGGGCGGTCTCTGGGAGTATCTGGGGGTGTCTGAGGGTCCCTGGGGGGTCTCTGGGAGTCTCTGGGGGTGTCTGGGGATTTCTGGGGGGTCCGAGGGGATCCCCAGGGGAGTTCTTTGGGGGTCCCTGGGGGGTCTCTGGTGGATCTTTGAGGGGTTCCTGTGGGTCCCTGGGGGATCTCTGAGAGTCTCTGGGGGTCTCTGGGGGTCTCTATGAGTCTCTGGGGGTGTCTGAGGGTCCCTGGGGGGTCTCTGGGAGTCTCTGGGGGTGTCTGGGGGTTTCTGGGGGGTCCCAGGAGATCCCCAGGGGAGTTCTTTGGGGGTCACAGGGGGGGTCTCTGGGGATCTGTGGGGGTCCCTAGGGGGTCCTTGGGGGTCTCTGGGGGGTCTCTGGGGGATCTCTGAGAGTCTCTGGGGGTCTCTGGGGGTCTCTATGAGTCTCTGGGGGTGTCTGAGGGTCCCTGGGGGGTCTCTGGGAGTCTCTGGTGGTGTCGGGGGGTTTCTGGGGGGTCCCAGGAGAGTTCTTTGGGGGTCACAGGGGGGGTCTCTGGGGTTCTGTGGGGGTCCCTAGGGGGTCCTTGGGGGTCCCTGTGGGGTCTATGGGGGATCTCTGAGAGTCTCTGGGGGTCTCTGGAGGGTCTCTGGGGGTCTCTGGAGGGTCTCTGGGTGTCTATGGGGGTGTCTAGGGGTCCCTGGAGGGGTCTGGGGGTCTCTGGGGATCTCTGGGGGTCTCTGGGGGCATCTGAGGGTCCTCGGCGTGTGTCTGGGGGTCTCTGGGGGTCCCTGGGGGGTCTCGGCGTGTGTCTGGGAGTCCCTGGAGGTCTCTGAGAGTCTCTGGGGGTCCCTGGGGGTCCCTGCGGGTCTCTGCGGGTGTCTGGGGGTCCCTGGATGGGTCTGGGGGTCTCTGGGGATCTCTGGGGGTCTCTGGGGGCATCTGAGGGTTCCTGGCGGGTGTCTAGAAGTCTCTGGAGGTCCCTCAGGGGTCTCTGCGGGTCCCTGAGGGGTCTCTGGGAGTTTCTGGGGACCCCTGGGAGTCTCTGGGGGTGTCTGGGGGTCTGTGGGGGTCCTTGGGCAGTCCCTGGTGATCTATGGAGGGTCTCTGGGCGTCCCTGGGGGGTCTCAGCGGGTGTCTGGGAGTCCCTGGAGGTCTCTGAGAATCTCTGGGGGGTCTCTGGTGGTCCCTGGGGGGTCTCTGGGGGTCTCTGGGGGTCTCTTGGAGTCTCTGGGGTCTCTGGAGGTCCCTGGGGGGTCTCTGGGGTTTCTGGGAGTCTCTGGGGTGTCTGGGAGTCTCTGGGGGTCCCTGGGGGTACCCTGAGGGTCCCTGAGGGATCTCTGGGAGTTTCTGGGGGCCCCTGGGAGTCTCTGGGGGTGTCTGGGGGTCTGCGGGGGTCCTTGGGCGGTCCCTGGTGATCTATGGGGAGTCTCTGGGGGTCCCTGGGGAGTCCCACTGGGCTCTCTGGGGGTCCCTGGGGGGTCTCTGAGAGTCTCTGGGGGTCTCTGGGGGGTCCCTGGGGGGGCCCTGGGGGTCCGTGGGGGCGTCTGGGAGTCCCTGGGGGGTGTCTGGAGGTCTAGGGGGGTCCCTGGGATGTCTGGGGGTGTCTGGGGGTCTCTGACAGTTTCTGGGGGGTCTCTGGGGGAAACTGGGGGTTCTCTGGGATATCTCTGTAGCGTCCTGGGGGTCCCTGGGTGTCCCTGGGAGTGTCTGGGAATCTCTGGGGTCTCTGGGGGTCCCTGTGGAGTCCCTGGGGGGGGCCCTCTGGGGGTCTCTGGGGTCCCCAAGGAGGTTGGCCGAGGGACGACATTTCGAGCACCGCGGGTCCCCAAGGGGGTTGTCCGAGGGACGACATTTCGGGCACCGGGGCTCCCCACGGGGTGGTTGCCGAGGGGCGACACCTCGGGCGCCGGGGCTCCCCAAGGGGGAATCCCCGAGGAACGACATCTCGGGCACCGGGGGTCCCCAAGGGGGTTCCCCGAGGGACGACATTTCGGGCACCGGGGATCTCTGTGGGGGTCTCTGGGGTGTCTCTGGAGCATCTCTGGTGGTCTCTGGGGTTCTCTGGAGGTCTCTGTGGGATCTATGCGCGTCTCTGGTGAATCTGTGAGGGGTTCCTGTGGGTCCCTGGGGTTCTCTGGGGGTCCCAAGGTGGGTCCCTGAGGGTCTCGGGGGGTCTCTGGGAGTATCTGGGGGTGTCTGAGGGTCCCTGGGGGGTCTCTGGGAGTCTCTGGGGGTGTCTGGGGATTTCTGGGGGGTCCGAGGGGATCCCCAGGGGAGTTCTTTGGGGGTCCCTGGGGGGTCTCTGGTGGATCTTTGAGGGGTTCCTGTGGGTCCCTGGGGGATCTCTGAGAGTCTCTGGGGGTCTCTGGGGGTCTCTATGAGTCTCTGGGGGTGTCTGAGGGTCCCTGGGGGGTCTCTGGGAGTCTCTGGGGGTGTCTGGGGTTTCTGGGGGGTCCCAGGAGATCCCCAGGGAAGTTCTTTGGGGCTCACAGGGGGGGTCTCTGGGGATCTGTGGGGGTCGCTAGGGGGTCCTTGGGGGTCCCTGGGGGTCTCTGGGGGTCTCTGGGGGCATCTGAGGGTTCCTGGCGGGTGTCTGGAAGTCTCTGGGGGTCCCTCAGGGGTCTCTGCGGGTCCCTGAGGGGTCTCTGGGAGTTTCTGGGGGCCCCTGGGAGTCTCTGGGGGTGTCTGGGGGTCTGTGAGGGTCCTTGGGCGGTCCCTGGTGATCTATGGAGGGTCTCTGGGGGTCCCTGGGGGGTCTCGGCGGGTGTCTGGGAGTCCCTGGAGGTCTCTGAGAATCTCTGGGGGGTCTCTGGTGGTCCCTGGGGGGGCCTCTGGGGGGTCTCTGGGGCTTTCTGGTGGTCCCTGGGGGTCTCCGTGGGGGTCCCTGGGGGTCTCTTGGAGTCTGTGGGGTCTCTGGAGGTCCCTGGGGGTCTCTGAGGGTTTCTGGGAGTCTCTGGGGTGTCTGGAAGTCTCTGGGGGTCCCTGAGGGGTCTCTGCGGGTCCCTGAGGGATCTCTTGGATTTTCGGGGGCCCCTGGGAGTCTCTGGGGGTGTCTGGGGGTCTGCGGGGGTCCTTGGGCGGTCCCTGGTGATCTATGGGAAGTCTCTGGGGGTCCCTGGGGAGTCCCAGTGGGCTCTCTGGGGGTCCTTGGGGGGTCTCTGAGAGTCTCTGGGGGTCTCTGGGGGGTCCCTGGGGGGGCCCTGGGGGTCCGTGGGGGCGTCTGGGAGTACCTGGGGGGTGTCTGGAGGTCCCTGGGGTGTCTGGGGGTGTCTGGGGGTCTCTGACAGTCTCTGAGGGGTCTCTGGGGGAAACTGGGGGTTCTCTGGGAGATCTCTGTAGCGTCCTGGGGGTCCCTGGGGGGTCCCTGGGTGTCCCTGGGAGTGTCTGGGAATCTCTGGGGTCTCTGGGGGTCCCTGTGGAGTCCCTGGGGGGGTCCTCTGGGGGTCTCTGGGGTCCCCAAGGAGGTTGGCCGAGGGACGACATTTCGAGCACCGCGGGTCCCCAAGGGGGTTGTCCGAGGGACGACATTTCGGGCACCGGGGTCCGCACGGGGTGGTTGCCGAGGGGCGACATTTCGGGCGCCGGAAGCCCCCGAAGGGGGGCGTTGCCGAGGGGCAACACCTCGGGCGCCGGGGCTCCCCAAGGGGGGTTCCCCGAGGGACGACATTTCGGGCACCGGGGGTCCCCAAGGGGGTTGTCCGAGGGACGACATTTCGGGCACCGGGGATCTCTGTGGGGGTCTCTGGGGTGTCTCTGCAGCATCTCTGATGGTCTCTGGGGTTCTCTGCAGGTCTCTGTGGGATCTATGGGGGTCTCTGGTGAATCTATGAGAGGTTCCTGTGGGTCCCTGGGGTCCTCTGGGGGTCCCAAGGTGGGTCCCTGGGGGTCTCTGGAGGTCCCTGGGGGTCTCGGAGGGGTTTCTCGTGATCTCTGGAGGGGTCTCTGGAGGTCCCTGGGGGGCATCTCGTGATCTCTGGGCAGTCTATGGGGGTCCCTGGGGGGTCCCTGAGGGTCTCGGGGGGTCTCTGGGAGTCTCTGGGGGTGTCTGGGGGTCTCTGGGAGTCTCTGGGGGTGTCTGGGGATTTCTGGGGGGTCCGAGGGGATCCCCAGGGGAGTTCTTTGGGGGTCCCTGGGGGGTCTCTGGTGGATCTTTGAGGGGTTCCTGTGGGTCCCTGGGGGATCTCTGAGAGTCTCTCGGGTGTCTCTGGGGGTCTCTATGAGTCTCTGGGGGTGCTGAGGGTCCCTGGGGGGGTCTCTGTGAGTCTCTGGGGCTGTCTGGGGGTTTCTGGGGGGTCCCAGGAGATCCCCAGGGGAGTTCTTTGGGGGTCACAGGGGGGTCTCTGGGGATCTGTGGGGGTCCCTAGGGGGTCCTTGGGGGTCCCTGTGAGTCTCTGAGGGATCTCTTAGAGTCTCTGGGGGTCTCTGGAGGATCTCTGGGGGTCTCTGGGGGTTTCTGAGGGTCCCTGGAGGGGTCTGGGGGTCTCTGGGGATCTCTGGGGTCTCTGGGGGCATCTGAAAGTCCCTGGCGGGTGTCTGGGGGTCTCTGGGGGTCCCTGGGGGGTCTCGGCGTGTGTCTGGGAGTCCCTGGAGGTCTCTGAGAGTCTCTGGGGGGTCTCTAGGGGTCCCTGGGGGTCTCTGGGGGTGTCTGGGGGTCCCTGGAGGGGTCTGGGGTTCTCTGGGGAGTCCCTGGGGGTCTGTGGGGGCATTTGAGGGTTTCTGGCGGGTGTCTGGGAGTCTCTGGGGGTCCCTGAGGGGTCTCTGCGGGTCCCTGAGCGATCTCTGGGAGTTTCTGGGGGCCCCTGCGAGTCTCTGGGGGTGCCTGGGGGTCTGCGAGGGTCCTTGGGCGGTCCCTGGTGATCTATGGGGAGTCTCTGGGGGTCCCTGGGGAGTCCCACTGGGCTCTCTGGGGGTCCCTGGGGGGTCTCTGAGAGTCTCTGGGGGTCTCTGGGGGGTCCCTGGGGGGGCCCTGGGGGTCCGTGGGGGCGTCTGGGAGTCCCTGGGGGGTGTCTGGAGGTCTAGGGGGGTCCCTGGGGTGTCTGGGGGTGTCTGGGGGTCTCTGACAGTCTCTGGGGGGTCTCTGGGGAAACTGGGGGTTCTCTGGGAGATCTCTGTAGCGTCCTGGGGGTCCCTGGGGTGTCCCTGGGTGTCCCTGGGAGTGTCTGGGAATCTCTGGGGTCTCTGGGGGTCCCTGTGGAGTCCCTGGGGGGGTCCTCTGGGGGTCTCTGGGGTCCCCAAGGAGGTTGGCCAAGGGACGGCATTTCGGGCGCCGGGGCTCCCCAAGGGGGTTCCCCGAGGGACGACATTTCGGGCACCGGTGGTCCCCAAGGGGGTTCCCCGAGGGACGACTTTTCGAGCACCGCGGGTCCCCAAGGGGGTTCCCCGAGTGACGACATTTTGGGCACCGGGGGTCCCCAAGGGGGTTGTCCGAGGGACGACATTTTGGGCACCGGGGGTCCCCAAGGGGGTTCCCCGAGGGACGACATTTCGGGCACCGGGGGTCCCCAAGGGGGTTCTCCGAGGGACGACATTTTGGGCACCGGGGGTCCCCAAGGGGGGTTCCCGACGGACGACATTTTGGGCACCGGGGGTCCCCAAGGGGGTTCCCCGAGGGACGACATTTCGGGCACCGGGGGTCCCCAAGGGGGGTTCCCGACGGACGACATTTTGAGCACCGGGGGTCCCCAAGGGGGTTCTCCGAGAGACGACATTTTGGGCACCGGGGGTCCCCAAGGGGGTTGTCCGAGGGACGACATTTTGGGCACCGGGGATCTCTGGGGGGGTCTCTGGGGTGTCTCCAGAGCATCTCTTGTGGTCTCTGGGGTTCTCTGGAGGTCTCTGTGGGACCTATGGGGGTCTCTGGTGGATCTATGAGGGGTTCCTGTGGGTCCCTGGGGTCCTCTTGGGGTCCCAAGGTGGGTCCCTGGGGGTCTCTGGAGGTCCCTGGGGGTCTCGGAGGGGTTTCTCGTGATCTCTGGAGGGGTCTCTGGAGGTCCTGGGGGGCATCTCGTGATCTCTGCGCAGTCTATGGGGGTCCCTGGGGGGTCCCTGAGGATCTCTGGGGGTCTCTGGGAGTCTCTGGGGGTGTCTAGGGGTCTCTGGGAGTCTCTGGGGGTGTCTGGGGATTTCTGGGAGTCTCTGGGGGTGTCTGGGGATTTCTGGGGGGTCCGAGGGGATCCCCAGGGGAGTTCTTTGGGGGTCACAGCGGGGGTCTCTGGTGGATCTGTGGGGGTCCCTAGGGGGTCCTTGGGGGTCCCTGTGGGATCCCTGGAGGATCTCTGAGAGTCTCTGAGGGTCTCTGGAGGGTCTCTGGGGGTCCCTGGGGGTCTCTGGGGGTCTCTGACGGTGTCTGGGGGTGTCTGGAGGGGACTGGGGGTCTCTGGGGATCTCTGGGGGTCTCTGGGGTCATCTGAGGGTCCCTGGCAGGTGTCTGGGGGTCTCTGGGGGTCCCTGGGGGGTCTCGGCGTGTGTCTGGGAGTCCCTGGAGGTCTCTGAGAGTCTCTGAGGGGTCCCTGGGGGTCCCTGGGGGTCCCTGCGGGTCTCTGGGGGTCTCTGGGGGTGTCTGGAGGGGTCTGGGGGTCTCTGGGGGCATCTGAGGGTTCCTGGCGGGTGTCTGCGAGGCTCTGGGGTCCCTGAGGGGTCTGTGCGGGTCCCTGAGGGGTCTCTGGGAGTTTCTGGGGGCCCCTGGGAGTCTCTGGGGGTGTCTGGGGGTCTGTGGGGGTACTTGGGCGGTCCCTGGTGATCTATGGAGGGTCTCTGGGGATCCCTGGGGGGTCTCAGCGGGTGTCTGGGAGTCCCTGGAGGTCTCTGAGAATCTCTGGGGGGTCTCTGGTGGTCCCTGGGGGGGCCTCTGGGGGGTCTCTGGGGCTTTCTGGTGGTCCCTGGGGGTCTCCGTGGGGGTCTCTGGGGGTCTCTTGGAGTCTCTGGGGTCTCTGGAGGTCCCTGGGGGGTCTCTGAGGGTTTCTGGGAGTCTCTGGGGTGTCTGGAAGTCTCTGGGGGTCCCTGAGGGGTCTCTGCGGGTCCCTGAGGGATCTCTTGGAGTTTCTGGGGGCCCCTGGGAGTCTCTGGGGGTGTCTGGGGGTCTGCGGGGGTCCTTGGGCGGTCCCTGGTGATCTATGGGAAGTCTCTGGGGGTCCCTGGGGAGTCCCAGTGGGCTCTCTGGGAGTCCTTGGGGGGTCTCTGAGAGTCTCTGGGGGTCTCTGGGGGGTCCCTGGGGGGCCCTGGGGCTCCGTGTGGGCGTCTGGGAGTCCCTGGGGGGTGTCTGGAGGTCTAGGGGGGTCCCTGGGGTGTCTGGGGGTGTCTGGGGGTCTCTGACAGTCTCTGGGGGGGTCTCTGGGGGAAACTGGGGGTTCTCTGGGAGATCTCTGTAGCGTCCTGGGGGTCCCTGGGGGGGTCCCTGGGTGTCCCTGGGAGTGTCTGGGAACCTCTGGAGTCTCTGGGCGTCCCTGTGGAGTCCCTGGGGGGGTCCTCTGGGGATCTCTGGGGTCCCCAAGGGGGTTGTCCGGGGGACGACATTTCGGGCACCGGGGCTCCCCACGGGGTGGTTGCCGAGGGGCGACATTTCGGGCGCCGGAAGTCCCCGAAGGGAGGGGCTGCCGAGGGGCGACACCTCGGGCGCCGGGGCTCCCCAAGGGAGGTTCCCCGAGGGACGACATCTCGGGCACCGGGGGTCCCCAAGGGGGTTCCCCGAGGGACGACATTTCGGGCACCGGGGATCTCTGTGGGGGTCTCTGGGGTGTCTCTGGAGCATCTCTGGTGGTCTCTGGGGTTCTCTGGAGGTCTCTGTGGGATCTATGCGGGTCTCTGGTGGATCTAGGAGAGGTTCCTGTGGGTCCCTGGGGTCCTCTGGGGGTCCCAAGGTGGGTCCCTGAGGGTCTCTGGGGGTCTCTGGGGGTGTCTGAGGGTCCCTGGGGGGTCTCTGGGAGTCTCTGGGGGTGTCTGGGGGTTTCTGGGGGGTCCCAGGAGATCCCTAGGGGAGTTCTTTGGGGGTCACAGGGGGGGTCTCTGGGGATCTGTGGAGGTCCCTAGGGGGTCCTTGGGGGTCCCTGTGGGGTTCTCTGGGGCATCTATGAGAGTCTCTGAGGGTCTCTGGAGGGTCTCTGGAGGGTCTCTGGGGGTCCCTGGGGGTCTCTGGGGGTGTATGGGAGTCCCTGGAGGTCTCTGAGAATCTCTGGGGGGTCTCTGGTGGTCCCTGGGGGGTCTCTGGGGCTTTCTGGTGGTCCCTGGGGGTCTCCGTGGGGGTCTCTGGGGGTCTCTTGGAGTCTCTGGGGTCTCTGGGGGTCCCTGGGGGTCTCTGGGGGTCCCTGGGGGGTCTCTGGGGCTTTCTGGTGGTCCCTGGGGGTCTCCGTGGGGGTCTCTGGGGGTCTCTTGGAGTCTCTGGGGTCTCTGGAGGTCCCTGGGGGGTCTCTGAGGGTTTCTGGGAGTCTCTGGGGTGTCTGGAAGTCTCTGGGGGTCCCTGAGGGGTCTCTGCGGGTCCCTGAGCGATCTCTGGGAGTTTCACGGGGCCCCTGGGAGTCTCTGGGGGTGTCTGGGGGTCTGCGGGGGTCCTTGGGCGGTCCCTGGTGATCTATGGGGAGTCTCTGGGGGTCCCTGGGGAGTCCCACTGGGCTCTCTGGGGGTCCCTGGGGGGTCTCTGAGAGTCTCTGGGGGTCTCCGTGGGGGTCTCTGGGGGTCTCTTGGAGTCTCTGGGGTCTCTGGAGGTCCCTGGGGGGTCTCTGAGGGTTTCTGGGAGTTTCTGGCGTGTCTGGAAGTCTCTGGGGGTCCCAGAGGGGCCTCTGCGGGTCACTGAGCGATCTTTGGGAGTTTCTGGGGGCCCCTGGGAGTCTCTGGGGGTGTCTGGGGGTCTGCGGGGGTCCTTGGGCGGTCCCTGGTGATCTATGGGGAGTCTCTGGGGGTCCCTGGGGAGTCCCACTGGGCTCTCTGGGGGTCCCTGGGGGGTTTCTGAGAGTCTCTGGGGGTCTCTGGGGGGTCCCTGGGGTCCTCTGGGGGTCCGTGGGGGCGTCTGGGAGTCCCTGGGGGGTGTCTGGAGGTCTAGGGGGGTCCCTGGGGTGTCTGGGGGTGTCTGGGGGTCTCTGACAGTCTCTGGGGGGTCTCTGGGGGAAACTGGGGGTTCTCTGGGAGATCTCTGTAGCGTCCTGGGGGTCCCTGGGGGGTCCCTGGGTGTCCCTGAGAGTGTCTGGGAATCTCTGGGGTCTCTGGGGGTCCCTGTGGAGTCCCTGGGGGGGTCCTCTGGGGGTCTCTGGGGTCCCCAAGGGGGTTGTCAGAGGGACGACATTTCGAGCACCGCGGGTCCCCAAGGGGGTTGTCCGAGGGACGACATTTCGGGCACCGGGGCTCCCCACGGGGTGGTTGCCGAGGGGCGACATTTCGGGCGCCGGAAGTCCCCGAAGGGAGGGGCTGCCGAGGGGCGACACCTCGGGCGCCGGGGCTCCCCAAGGGGGTTCCCCGAGGGACGACATTTCGGGCACCGGGGGTCCCCAAGGGGGTTCCCCGAGGGACGACATTTCGGGCACCGGGGATCTCTGTGGGGGTCTCTGGGGTGTCTCTGGAGCATCTCTGGTGGTCTCTGGGGTTCTCTGGAGGTCTCTGTGGGATCTATGCGGGTCTCTGGTGGATCTATGAGAGGTTCCTGTGGGTCCCTGGGGTCCTCTGGGGGTCCCAAGGTGGGTCCCTGAGGGTCTCTGGGGGTCTCTGGGGGTGTCTGAGGGTCCCTGGGGGGTCTCTGGGAGTCTCTGGGAGTGTCTGGGGATTTCTGGGGGGCCCGAGGGGATCCCCAGGGGAGTTCTTTGGGGGTCCCTGGGGGGTCTCTGGTGGATCTTTGAGGGGTTCCTGTGGGTCCCTGGGGGATCTCTGAGAGTCTCTGGGGTTCTCTGGGGGTCTCTATGAGTCTCTGGGGGTGTCTGAGGGTCCCTGGGGGGTCTCTGGGAGTCTCTGGGGGTGTCTGGGGGTTTCTGGGGGGTCCCAGGAGATCCCCAGGGGAGTTCTTTGGGGGTCACGGGGGGGGTCTCTGGGGATCTGTGGGGGTCCCTAGGGGGTCCTTGGGGGTCCCTGTGGGGTCTCTGGGGGATCTCTGAGAGTCTCTGGGGGTCTCTGGAGGGTCTCTGGGGGTCCCTGGGGGTCTCTGGGTGTGTATGGGAGTCCCTGGAGGTCTCTGAGAATCTCTGGGGGGTCTCTGGTGGTCCCTGGGGGGGGTCTCTGGGGCTTTCTGGTGGTCCCTGGGGTTCTCCGTGGGGGTCTCTGGGGGTCTCTTGGAGTCTCTGGGGTCTCTGGGGGTCCCTGGGGGTCTCTGGGGGTCCCTGGGGGGTCTCGGCGTGTGTCTGGGAGTCCCTGGAGGTCTCTGAGAATCTCTGGGGGGTCTCTGGTGGTCCCTGGGGGGTCTCTGGGGCTTTCTGGTGGTCCCTGGGGGTCTCCGTGGGGGTCTCTGGGGGTCTCTTGGAGTCTGTGGGGTCTCTGGAGGTCCCTGGGGGGTCTCTGAGGGTTTCTGGGAGTCTCTGGGGTGTCTGGAAGTCTCTGGGGGTCCCTGAGGGGTCTCTGCGGGTCCCTGAGCGATCTCTGGGAGTTTCTGGGGGCCCCTGGGAGTCTCTGGGGGTGTCTGGGGGTCTGCGGGGGTCCTTGGGCGGTCCCTGGTGATCTATGGGGAGTCTCTGGGGGTCCCTGGGGAGTCCCAGTGGGCTCTCTGGGCGTCCCTGGGGGGGTCTCTGAGAGTCTCTGGGGGTCTCTGGGGGGTCCCTGGGGGTCCGTGTGGGCGTCTGGGAGTCCCTGGGGGGTGTCTGGAGGTCTAGGGGGGTCCCTGGGGTGTCTGGGGGTGTCTGGGGGTCTCTGACAGTCTCTGGGGGGTCTCTGGGGGAAACTGGGGGTTCTCTGGGAGATCTCTGTAGCGTCCTGGGGGTCCCTGGGGGGTCCCTGGGTGTCCCTGGGAGTGTCTGGGAATCTCTGGGGTCTCTGGGGGTCCCTGTGGAGTCCCTGGGGGGGGCCCTCTGGGGGTCTCTGGGGTCCCCAAGGGGGTTGGCCGAGGGACGACATTTCGAGCACCGCGGGTCCCCAAGGGGGTTGTCGGAGGGACGACATTTCGGGCACCGGGGCTCCCCACGGGGTGGTTGCCGAGGGGCGACATTTCGGGCGCCGGAAGTCCCCGAAGGGAGGGGCTGCCGAGGGGCGACACCTCGGGCGCCGGGGCTCCCCAAGGGGGGTTCCCCGAGGGACGACATCTCGGGCACCGGGGGTCCCCAAGGGGGTTCCCCGAGGGACGACATTTCGGGCACCGGGGATCTCTGTGGGGGTCTCTGGGGTGTCTCTGGAGCATCTCTGGTGGTCTCTGGGGTTCTCTGGAGGTCTCTGTGGGATCTATGCGGGTCTCTGGTGAATCTATGAGGGGTTCCTGTGGGTCCCTGGGGTCCTCTGGGGTCCCAAGGTGGGTCCCTGAGGGTCTCGGGGGGTCTCTGGGAGTCTCTGGGGGTGTCTGAGGGTCCCTGGGGGGTCTCTGGGAGTCTCTGGGGGTGTCTGGGGATTTCTGGGGGGTCCGAGGGGATCCCCAGGGGAGTTCTTTGGGGGTCCCTGGGGGGTCTCTGGTGGATCTTTGAGGGGTTCCTGTGGGTCCCTGGGGGATCTCTGAGAGTCTCTGGGGGTCTCTGGGGTTCTCTATGAGTCTCTGGGGGTGTCTGAGGGTCCCTGGGGGGTCTCTGGGAGTCTCTGGGGGTGTCTGGGGGTTTCTGGGGGGTCCCAGGAGATCCCCAGGGGAGTTCTTTGGGGGTCACAGGGGGGGTCTCTGGGGATCTGTGGGGGTCGCTAGGGGGTCCTTGGGGGTCCCTGGGGGTCTCTGGGGGTCTCTGGGGGTCTCTGGGGGTCCCTGGGGGGGTCTGGGGGTCTCTGGGGATCTCTTGGGTTCTCTGGGGGCATCTGAGGGTCCCTGGCGGGTGTCTGGGGGTTCTCGGCGGGTCCCTGGGGAGTCTCGGCGTGTATCTGGGAGTCCCTGGAGGTCTCTGAGAGTCTCCGGGGGGTCTCTGGGGGTCCCTGGGGGTCCCTGCGGGTCTCTGGGGGTCTCTGGGGGTCCCTGGAAGGGTCTGGGGGTCTCTGGGGGCATCTGAGGGTTCCTGGCGGGTGTCTGGAAGTCTCTGGGGGTCCCTCAGGGGTCTCTGCGGGTCCCTGAGGGGTCTCTGGGAGTTTCTGGGGGCCCCTGGGAGTCTCTGGGGGTGTCTGGGGGTCTGCGGGGGTCCTTGGGCGGTCCCTGGTGATCTATGGGGAGTCTCTGGGGGTCCCTGGGGAGTCCCACTGGGCTCTCTGGGGGTCCCTGGGGGGTCTCTGAGAGTCTCGGGGGGTCTCCGTGGGGGTCTCTGGGGGTCTCTTGGAGTCTCTGGGGTCTCTGGAGGTCCCTGGGGGGTCTCTGAGGGTTTCTGGGAGTTTCTGGGGTGTCTGGAAGTCTCTGGGGGTCCCAGAGGGGCCTCTGCGGGTCACTGAGCGATCTTTGGGAGTTTCTGGGGGCCCCTGGGAGTCTCTGGGGGTGTCTGGGGGTCTGCGGGGGTCCTTGGGCGGTCCCTGGTGATCTATGGGGAGTCTCTGGGGGTCCCTGGGGAGTCCCACTGGGCTCTCTGGGGGTCCCTGGGGGGTTTCTGAGAGTCTCTGGGGGTCTCTGGGGGGTCCCTGGGGGGGCCCTGGGGGTCCGTGGGGGCGTCTGGGAGTCCCTGGGGGGTGTCTGGAGGTCTAGGGGGGTCCCTGGGGTGTCTGGGGGTGTCTGGGGGTCTCTGACAGTCTCTGGGGGGTCTCTGGGGGAAACTGGGGGTTCTCTGGGAGATCTCTGTAGCGTCCTGGGGGTCCCTGGGGGGTCCCTGGGTGTCCCTGAGAGTGTCTGGGAATCTCTGGGGTCTCTGGGGGTCCCTGTGGAGTCCCTGGGGGGGTCCTCTGGGGGTCTCTGGGGTCCCCAAGGAGGTTGGCCGAGGGACGACATTTCGAGCTCCGCGGGTCCCCAAGGGGGTTGTCCGAGGGACGACATTTCGGGCACCGGGGCTCCCCACGGGGTGGTTGCCGAGGGGCGACATTTCGGGCGCCGGAAGCCCCCGAAGGGGGGCGTTGCCGAGGGGCAACACCTCGGGCGCCGGGGCTCCCCAAGGGGGGTTCCCCGAGGGACGACATCTCGGGCACCGGGGGTCCCCAAGGGGGTTCCCCGAGGGACGACATTTCGGGCACCGGGGATCTCTGTGGGGGTCTCTGGGGTGTCTCTGGAGCATCTCTGGTGGTCTCTGGGGTTCTCTGGAGGTCTCTGTGGGATCTATGGGGGTCTCTGGTGAATCTATGAGAGGTTCCTGTGGGTCCCTGGGGTCCTCTGGGGGTCCCAAGGTGGGTCCCTGGGGGTCTCTGGAGGTCCCTGGGGGTCTCGGAGGGGTTTCTCGTGATCTCTGGAGGGGTCTCTGGAGGTCCCTGGGGGGCATCTCGTGATCTCTGGGCAGTCTATGGGGGTCCCTGGGGGGTCCCTGAGGGTCTCTGGGAGTCTCTGGGGGTGTCTGGGGGTCTCTGGGAGTCTCTGGGGGTGTCTGGGGATTTCTGGGGGGTCCGAGGGGATCCCCAGGGGAGTTCTTTGGGGGTCCCTGGGGGGTCTCTGGTGGATCTTTGAGGGGTTCCTGTGGGTCCCTGGGGGATCTCTGAGAGTCTCTCGGGTGTCTCTGGGGGTCTCTATGAGTCTCTGGGGGTGCTGAGGGTCCCTGGGGGGGTCTCTGGGGGTCTCTGGGGCTGTCTGGGGGTTTCTGGGGGGTCCCAGGAGATCCCCAGGGGAGTTCTTTGGGGGTCACAGGGGGGTCTCTGGGGATCTGTGGGGGTCCCTAGGGGGTCCTTGGGGGTCCCTGTGAGTCTCTGGGGGATCTCTTAGAGTCTCTGGGGGTCTCTGGAGGATCTCTGGGGGTCTCTGGGGGTTTCTTAGGGTCCCTGGAGGGGTCTGGGGGTCTCTGGGGATCTCTGGGGTCTCTGGGGGCATCTGAAAGTCCCTGGCGGGTGTCTGGGGGTCTCTGGGGGTCCCTAGGGGGTCTCGGCGTGTGTCTGGGAGTCCCTGGAGGTCTCTGAGAGTCTCTGGGGGGTCTCTAGGGGTCCCTGGGGGTCTCTGGGGGTGTCTGGGGGTCCCTGGAGGGGTCTGGGGTTCTCTGGGGAGTCCCTGGGGGTCTGTGGGGGCATTTGAGGGTTTCTGGCGGGTGTCTGGGAGTCTCTGGGGGTCCCTGAGGGGTCTCTGCGGGTCCCTGAGCGATCTCTGGGAGTTTCTGGGGGCCCCTGCGAGTCTCTGGGGGTGTCTGGGGGTCTGCGGGGGTCCTTGGGCGGTCCCTGGTGATCTATGGGGAGTCTCTGGGGGTCCCTGGGGAGTCCCACTGGGCTCTCTGGGGGTCCCTGGGGGGTCTCTGAGAGTCTCTGGGGGGTCCCTGGGGGGGCCCTGGGGGTTCGTGGGGGCGTCTGGGAGTCCCTGGGGGGTGTCTGGAGGTCTAGGGGGGTCCCTCGGGTGTCTGGGGGTCTCTGACAGTCTCTGGGGGGTCTCTGGGGGAAACTGGGGGGGAGATCTCTGTAGCGTCCTGGGGGTCCCTGGGGGGTCCCTGGGTGTCCCTGAGAGTGTCTGGGAATCTCTGGGGTCTCTGGGGGTCCCTGTGGAGTCCCTGGGGGGGTCCTCTGGGGGTCTCTGGGGTCCCCAAGGGGGTTGTCAGAGGGACGACATTTCGAGCACCGCGGGTCCCCAAGGGGGTTGTCCGAGGGACGACATTTCGGGCACCGGGGATCTCTGTGGGGGTCTCTGGGGTGTCTCTGGAGCATCTCTGGTGGTCTCTGGGGTTCTCTGGAGGTCTCTGTGGGATCTATGCGGGTCTCTGGTGGATCTATGAGAGGTTCCTGTGGGTCCCTGGGGTCCTCTGGGGGTCCCAAGGTGGGTCCCTGAGGGTCTCTGGGGGTCTCTGGAGGTGTCTGAGGGTCCCTGGGGGGTCTCTGGGAGTCTCTGGGAGTCTCTGGGGATTTCTGGGGGGTCCGAGGGGATCCCCAGGGGAGTTCTTTGGGGGTCCCTGGGGGGTCTCTGGTGGATCTTTGAGGGGTTCCTGTGGGTCCCTGGGGGATCTCTGAGAGTCTCTGGGGTTCTCTGGGGGTCTCTATGAGTCTCTGGGGGTGTCTGAGGGTCCCTGGGGGATCTCTGGGAGTCTCTGGGGGTGTCTGGGGGTTTCTGGGGGGTCCCAGGAGATCCCCAGGGGAGTTCTTTGGGGGTCACGGGGGGGGTCTCTGGGGATCTGTGGGGGTCCCTAGGGGGTCCTTGGGGGTCCCTGTGGGGTCTCTGGGGGATCTCTGAGAGTCTCTGGGGGTCTCTGGAGGGTCTCTGGGGGTCCCTGGGGGGTCTCTGGGGGTGTATGGGAGTCCCTGGAGGTCTCTGAGAATCTCTGGGGGGTCTCTGGTGGTCCCTGGGGGGTCTCTGGGGCTTTCTGGTGGTCCCTGGGGTTCTCCGTGGGGGTCTCTGGGGGTCTCTTGGAGTCTCTGGGGTCTCTGGGGGTCCCTGGGGGGTCTCGGCGTGTGTCTGGGAGTCCCTGGAGGTCTCTGAGAATCTCTGGGGGGTCCCTGGGGGGTCTCTGAGGGTTTCTGGGAGTCTCTGGGGTGTCTGGAAGTCTCTGGGGGTCCCTGAGGGGTCTCTGCGGGTCCCTGAGCGATCTCTGGGAGTTTCTGGGGGCCCCTGGGAGTCTCTGGGGGTGTCTGGGGGTCTGCGGGGGTCCTTGGGCGGTCCCTGGTGATCTATGGGGAGTCTCTGGGGGTCCCTGGGGAGTCCCAGTGGGCTCTCTGGGCGTCCCTGGGGGGTCTCTGAGAGTCTCTGGGGGTCTCTGGGGGGTCCCTGGGGGTCCGTGTGGGCGTCTGGGAGTCCCTGGGGGGTGTCTGGAGGTCTAGGGGGGTCCCTGGGGTGTCTGGGGGTGTCTGGGGGTCTCTGACAGTCTCTGGGGGGTCTCTGGGGGAAACTGGGGGTTCTCTGGGAGATCTCTGTAGCGTCCTGGGGGTCCCTGGGGGGTCCCTGGGTGTCCCTGGGAGTGTCTGGGAATCTCTGGGGTCTCTGGGGGTCCCTGTGGAGTCCCTGGGGGGGGCCCTCTGGGGGTCTCTGGGGTCCCCAAGGGGGTTGGCCGAGGGACGACATTTCGAGCACCGCGGGTCCCCAAGGGGGTTGTCCGAGGGACGACATTTCGGGCACCGGGGCTCCCCACGGGGTGGTTGCCGAGGGGCGACATTTCGGGCGCCGGAAGTCCCCGAAGGGGGGCGTTGCCAATGGGCGACACCTCGGGCGCCGGGGCTCCCCAAGGGGGTTCCCCGAGGGACGACATTTCGGGCACCGGGGGTCCCCAAGGGGGTTGTCCGAGGGACGACATTTCGGGCACCGGGGATCTCTGTGGGGGTCTCTGGGGTGTCTCTGGAGCATCTCTGGTGGTCTCTGGGGTTCTCTGGAGGTCTCTGTGGGATCTATGCGGGTCTCTGGTGAATCTATGAGGGGTTCCTGTGGGTCCCTGGGGTCCTCTGGGGGTCCCAAGGTGGGTCCCTGAGGGTCTCGGGGGGTCTCTGGGAGTATCTGGGGGTGTCTGAGGGTCCCTGGGGGGTCTCTGGGAGTCTCTGGGGGTGTCTGGGGATTTCTGGGGGGTCCGAGGGGATCCCCAGGGGAGTTCTTTGGGGGTCCCTGGGGGGTCTCTGGTGGATCTTTGAGGGGTTCCTGTGGGTCCCTGGGGGATCTCTGAGAGTCTCTGGGGGTCTCTGGGGTTCTCTATGAGTCTCTGGGGGTGTCTGAGGGTCCCTGGGGGGTCTCTGGGAGTCTCTGGGGGTGTCTGGGGGTTTCTGGGGGGTCCCAGGAGATCCCCAGGGAAGTTCTTTGGGGGTCACAGGGGGGGTCTCTGGGGATCTGTGGGGGTCGCTAGGGGGTCCTTGGGGGTCCCTGGGGGTCTCTGGGGGTCCCTGGAGGGGTCTGGGGGTCTCTGGGGATCTCTTGGGTTCTCTGGGGGCATCTGAGGGTCCCTGGCGGGTGTCTGGGGGTTCTCGGCGGGTCCCTGGGGAGTCTCGGCGTGTATCTGGGAGTCCCTGGAGGTCTCTGAGAGTCTCCGGGGGGTCTCTGGGGGTCCCTGGGGGTCCCTGCGGGTCTCTGGGGGTCTCTGGGGGTCCCTGGAAGGGTCTGAGGGTCTCTGGGGGCATCTGAGGGTTCCTGGCGGGTGTCTGGAAGTCTCTGGGGGTCCCTCAGGGGTCTCTGCGGGTCCCTGAGGGGTCTCTGGGAGTTTCTGGGGGCCCCTGGGAGTCTCTTGGGGTGTCTGGGGGTCTGTGAGGGTCCTTGGGCGGTCCCTGGTGATCTATGGAGGGTCTCTGGGGGTCCCTGGGGGGTCTCGGCGGGTGTCTGGGAGTCCCTGGAGGTTTCTGAGAATCTCTGGGGGGTCTCTGGTGGTCCCTGGGGGGTCTCGGGGGGGTCTCTGGGGCTTTCTGGTGGTCCCTGGGGGTCTCCGTGGGGGTCCCTGGGGGTCTCTTGGAGTCTCTGGGGTCTCTGGAGGTCCCTGGGGGGTCTCTGAGGGTTTCTGGGAGTCTCTGGGGTGTCTGGAAGTCTCTGGGGGTCCCTGAGGGGTCTCTGCGGGTCCCTGAGGGATCTCTTGGATTTTCGGGGGCCCCTGGGAGTCTCTGGGGGTGTCTGGGGGTCTGCGGGGGTCCTTGGGCGGTCCCTGGTGATCTATGGGAAGTCTCTGGGGGTCCCTGGGGAGTCCCAGTGGGCTCTCTGGGGGTCCTTGGGGGGTCTCTGAGAGTCTCTGGGGGTCTCTGGGGGGTCCCTGTGGGGGCCCTGGGGGTCCGTGGGGGCGTCTGGGAGTCCCTGGGGGGTGTCTGGAGGTCCCTGGGGTGTCTGGGGGTGTCTGGGGGTCTCTGACAGTCTCTGGGGGGTCTCTGGGGGAAACTGGGGGTTCTCTGGGAGATCTCTGTAGCGTCCTGGGGGTCCCTGGGGGGTCCCTGGGAGTGTCTGGGAATCTCTGGGGTCTCTGGGGGTCCCTGTGGAGTCCCTGGGGGGGTCCTCTAGGGGTCTCTGGGGTCCCCAAGGAGGTTGGCCGAGGGACGACATTTCGAGCTCCGCGGGTCCCCAAGGGGGTTGTCCGAGGGACGACATTTCGGGCACCGGGGCTGCCCACGGGGTGGTTGCCGAGGGGCGACATTTCGGGCGCCGGAAGCCCCCGAAGGGGGGCGTTGCCGAGGGGCAACACCTCGGGCGCCGGGGCTCCCCAAGGGGGGTTCCCCGAGGGACGACATCTCGGGCACCGGGGGTCCCCAAGGGGGTTGTCCGAGGGACGACATTTCGGGCACCGGGGATCTCTGTGGGGGTCTCTGGGGTGTCTCTGGAGCATCTCTGGTGGTCTCTGGGGTTCTCTGGAGGTCTCTGTGGGATCTATGGGGGTCTCTGGTGAATCTATGAGAGGTTCCTGTGGGTCCCTGGGGTCCTCTGGGGGTCCCAAGGTGGGTCCCTGGGGGTCTCTGGAGGTCCCTGGGGGTCTCGGAGGGGTTTCTCGTGATCTCTGGAGGGGTCTCTGGAGGTCCCTGGGGGGCATCTCGTGATCTCTGGGCAGTCTATGGGGGTCCCTGGGGGGTCCCTGAGGGTCTCTGGGAGTCTCTGGGGGTGTCTGGGGGTCTCTGGGAGTCTCTGGGGGTGTCTGGGGATTTCTGGGGGGTCCGAGGGGATCCCCAGGGGAGTTCTTTGGGGGTCCCTGGGGGGTCTCTGGTGGATCTTTGAGGGGTTCCTGTGGGTCCCTGGGGGATCTCTGAGAGTCTCTCGGGTGTCTCTGGGGGTCTCTATGAGTCTCTGGGGGTGCTGAGGGTCCCTGGGGGGGTCTCTGGGAGTCTCTGGGGCTGTCTGGGGGTTTCTGGGGGGTCCCAGGAGATCCCCAGGGGAGTTCTTTGGGGGTCACAGGGGGGTCTCTGGGGATCTGTGGGGGTCCCTAGGGGGTCCTTGGGGGTCCCTGTGAGTCTCTGGGGGATCTCTTAGAGTCTCTGGGGGTCTCTGGAGGATCTCTGGGGGTCTCTGGGGATCTCTGGGGTCTCTGGGGGCATCTGAAAGTCCCTGGAGGGGTCTGGGGGTCTCTGGGGATCTCTGGGGTCTCTGGGGGCATCTGAAAGTCCCTGGCGGGTGTCTGGGGGTCTCTGGGGGTCCCTAGGGGGTCTCGGCGTGTGTCTGGGAGTCCCTGGAGGTCTCTGAGAGTCTCTGGGGGGTCTCTAGGGGTCCCTGGGGGTCTCTGGGGGTGTCTGGGGGTCCCTGGAGGGGTCTGGGGTTCTCTGGGGAGTCCCTGGGGGTCTGTGGGGGCATTTGAGGGTTTCTGGCGGGTGTCTGGGAGTCTCTGGGGGTCCCTCAGGGGTCTCTGCGGGTCCCTGAGCGATCTCTGGGAGTTTCTGGGGGCCCCTGCGAGTCTCTGGGGGTGCCTGGGGGTCTGCGAGGGTCCTTGGGCGGTCCCTGGTGATCTATGGGGAGTCTCTGGGGGTCCCTGGGGAGTCCCACTGGGCTCTCTGGGGGTCCCTGGGGGGTCTCTGAGAGTCTCTGGGGGTCTCTGGGGGGTCCCTGGGGGGGCCCTGGGGGTTCGTGGGGGCGTCTGGGAGTCCCTGGGGGGTGTCTGGAGGTCTAGGGGGGTCCCTGGGGTGTCTGGGGGTGTCTGGGGGTCTCTGACAGTCTCTGGGGGGTCTCTGGGGGAAACTGGGGGTTCTCTGGGAGATCTCTGTAGCGTCCTGGGGGTCCCTGGGGGGTCCCTGGGTGTCCCTGGGAGTGTCTGGGAATCTCTGGGGTCTCTGGGGGTCCCTGTGGAGTCCCTGGGGGGGTCCTCTGGGGGTCTCTGGGGTCCCCAAGGAGGTTGGCCGAGGGACGGCATTTCGGGCGCCGGGGCTCCCCAAGGGGGTTCCCCGAGGGACGACATTTCGGGCACCGGTGGTCCCCAAGGGGGTTCCCCGAGGGACGACTTTTCGAGCACCGCGGGTCCCCAAGGGGGTTCCCCGAGTGACGACATTTTGGGCACCGGGGGTCCCCAAGGGGGTTGTCCGAGGGACGACATTTTGGGCACCGGGGGTCCCCAAGGGGGTTCCCCGAGGGACGACATTTTGGGCACCGGGGGTCCCCAAGGGGGTTCTCCGAGGGACGACATTTTGGGCACCGGGGGTCCCCAAGGGGGGTTCCCGACGGACGACATTTTGGGCACCGGGGGTCCCCAAGGGGGTTCCCGGAGGGACGACATTTCGGGCACCGGGGGTCCCCAAGGGGGGTTCCCGACGGACGACATTTTGGGCACCGGGGGTCCCCAAGGGGGTTCTCCGAGGGACGACCTTTTGGGCACCGGGGGTCCCCAAGGGGGGTTCCCGACGGACGACATTTTGGGCACCGGGGGTCCCCAAGGGGGTTCCCCGAGGGACGACATTTCGGGCACCGGGGGTCCCCAAGGGGGTTGTCCGAGGGACGACATTTTGGGCACCGGGGATCTCTGTGGGGGTCTCTGGGGTGTCTCTGGAGCATCTCTTGTGGTCTCTGGGGTTCTTTGGAGGTCTCTGTGGGACCTATGGGGGTCTCTGGTGGATCTATGAGGGGTTCCTGTGGGTCCCTGGGGTCCTCTTGGGGTCCCAAGGTGGGTCCCTGGGGGTCTCTGGAGGTCCCTGGGGGTCTCGGAGGGGTTTCTCGTGATCTCTGGAGGGGTCTCTGGAGGTCCTGGGGGGCATCTCGTGATCTCTGGGCAGTCTATGGGGGTCCCTGGGGGGTCCCTGAGGATCTCTGGGGGTGTCTAGGGGTCTCTGGGAGTCTCTGGGGGTGTCTGGGGATTTCTGGGGGGTCCGAGGGGATCCCCAGGGGAGTTCTTTGGGGGTCACAGGGGGGGTCTCTGGTGGATCTGTGGGGGTCCCTAGGGGGTCCTTGGGGGTCCCTGTGGGATCCCTGGAGGATCTCTGAGAGTCTCTGAGGGTCTCTGGAGGGTCTCTGGGGGTCCCTGGGGGTCTCTGGGGGTCTCTGACGGTGTCTGGGGGTGTCTGGAGGGGACTGGGGGTCTCTGGGGATCTCTGGGGGTCTCTGGGGTCATCTGAGGGTCCCTGGCAGGTGTCTGGGGGTCTCTGGGGGTCCCTGGGGGGTCTCGGCGTGTGTCTGGGAGTCCCTGGAGGTCTCTGAGAGTCTCTGAGGGGTCTCTGGGGGTCCCTGAGGGTCCCTGCGGGTCTCTGGGGGTCTCTGGGGGTGTCTGGAGGGGTCTGGGGGTCTCTGGGGGTCTCTGGGGGCATCTGAGGGTTCCTGGCGGGTGTCTGGGAGTCTCTGGGGTCCCTGAGGGGTCTCTGCGGGTCCCTGAGGGGTCTCTGGGAGTTTCTGGGGACCCCTGGGAGTCTCTGGGGGTGTCTGGGGGTCTGTGGGGGTCCTTGGGCGGTCCCTGGTGATCTATGGAGGGTCTCTGGGGATCCCTGGGGGGTCTCAGCGGGTGTCTGGGAGTCCCTGGAGGTCTCTGAGAATCTCTGGGGGGTCTCTGGTGGTCCCTGGGGGGGCCTCTGGGGGGTCTCTGGGGCTTTCTGGTGGTCCCTGGGGGTCTCCGTGGGAGTCTCTGGGGGTCTCTTGGAGTCTGTGGGGTCTCTGGAGGTCCCTGGGGGGTCTCTGAGGGTTTCTGGGAGTCTCTGGGGTGTCTGGAAGTCTCTGGGGGTCCCTGAGGGGTCTCTGCGGGTCCCTGAGCGATCTCTGGGAGTTTCTGGGGGCCCCTGGGAGTCTCTGGGGGTGTCTGGGGGTCTGCGGGGGTCCTTGGGCGGTCCCTGGTGATCTATGGGGAGTCTCTGGGGGTCCCTGGGGAGTCCCACTGGGCTCTCTGGGGGTCCCTGGGGGGTCTCTGAGAGTCTCTGGGGGTCTCCGTGGGGGTCTCTGGGGGTCTCTTGGAGTCTCTGGGGTCTCTGGAGGTCCCTGGGGGGTCTCTGAGGGTTTCTGGGAGTTTCTGGCGTGTCTGGAAGTCTCTGGGGGTCCCAGAGGGGCCTCTGCGGGTCACTGAGCGATCTTTGGGAGTTTCTGGGGGCCCCTGGGAGTCTCTGGGGGTGTCTGGGGGTCTGCGGGGGTCCTTGGGCGGTCCCTGGTGATCTATGGGGAGTCTCTGGGGGTCCCTGGGGAGTCCCACTGGGCTCTCTGGGGGTCCCTGGGGGGTTTCTGAGAGTCTCTGGGGGTCTCTGGGGGGTCCCTGGGGTCCTCTGGGGGTCCGTGGGGGCGTCTGGGAGTCCCTGGGGGGTGTCTGGAGGTCTAGGGGGGTCCCTGGGGTGTCTGGGGGTGTCTGGGGGTCTCTGACAGTCTCTGGGGGGTCTCTGGGGGAAACTGGGGGTTCTCTGGGAGATCTCTGTAGCGTCCTGGGGGTCCCTGGGGGGTCCCTGGGTGTCCCTGAGAGTGTCTGGGAATCTCTGGGGTCTCTGGGGGTCCCTGTGGAGTCCCTGGGGGGGTCCTCTGGGGGTCTCTGGGGTCCCCAAGGGGGTTGTCAGAGGGACGACATTTCGAGCACCGCGGGTCCCCAAGGGGGTTGTCCGAGGGACGACATTTCGGGCACCGGGGCTCCCCACGGGGTGGTTGCCGAGGGGCGACATTTCGGGCGCCGGAAGTCCCCGAAGGGAGGGGCTGCCGAGGGGCGACACCTCGGGCGCCGGGGCTCCCCAAGGGGGTTCCCCGAGGGACGACATTTCGGGCACCGGGGGTCCCCAAGGGGGTTCCCCGAGGGACGACATTTCGGGCACCGGGGATCTCTGTGGGGGTCTCTGGGGTGTCTCTGGAGCATCTCTGGTGGTCTCTGGGGTTCTCTGGAGGTCTCTGTGGGATCTATGCGGGTCTCTGGTGGATCTATGAGAGGTTCCTGTGGGTCCCTGGGGTCCTCTGGGGGTCCCAAGGTGGGTCCCTGAGGGTCTCTGGGGGTCTCTGGGGGTGTCTGAGGGTCCCTGGGGGGTCTCTGGGAGTCTCTGGGAGTGTCTGGGGATTTCTGGGGGGCCCGAGGGGATCCCCAGGGGAGTTCTTTGGGGGTCCCTGGGGGGTCTCTGGTGGATCTTTGAGGGGTTCCTGTGGGTCCCTGGGGGATCTCTGAGAGTCTCTGGGGTTCTCTGGGGGTCTCTATGAGTCTCTGGGGGTGTCTGAGGGTCCCTGGGGGGTCTCTGGGAGTCTCTGGGGGTGTCTGGGGGTTTCTGGGGGGTCCCAGGAGATCCCCAGGGGAGTTCTTTGGGGGTCACGGGGGGGGTCTCTGGGGATCTGTGGGGGTCCCTAGGGGGTCCTTGGGGGTCCCTGTGGGGTCTCTGGGGGATCTCTGAGAGTCTCTGGGGGTCTCTGGAGGGTCTCTGGGGGTCCCTGGGGGTCTCTGGGTGTGTATGGGAGTCCCTGGAGGTCTCTGAGAATCTCTGGGGGGTCTCTGGTGGTCCCTGGGGGGGGTCTCTGGGGCTTTCTGGTGGTCCCTGGGGTTCTCCGTGGGGGTCTCTGGGGGTCTCTTGGAGTCTCTGGGGTCTCTGGGGGTCCCTGGGGGTCTCTGGGGGTCCCTGGGGGGTCTCAGCGGGTGTCTGGGAGTCCCTGGAGGTCTCTGAGAATCTCTGGGGGGTCTCTGGTGGTCCCTGGGGGGGCCTCTGGGGGGTCTCTGGGGCTTTCTGGTGGTCCCTGGGGGTCTCCGTGGGAGTCTCTGGGGGTCTCTTGGAGTCTGTGGGGTCTCTGGAGGTCCCTGGGGGGTCTCTGAGGGTTTCTGGGAGTCTCTGGGGTGTCTGGAAGTCTCTGGGGGTCCCTGAGGGGTCTCTGCGGGTCCCTGAGCGATCTCTGGGAGTTTCTGGGGGCCCCTGGGAGTCTCTGGGGGTGTCTGGGGGTCTGCGGGGGTCCTTGGGCGGTCCCTGGTGATCTATGGGGAGTCTCTGGGGGTCCCTGGGGAGTCCCAGTGGGCTCTCTGGGCGTCCCTGGGGGGTCTCTGAGAGTCTCTGGGGGTCTCTGGGGGGTCCCTGGGGGTCCGTGTGGGCGTCTGGGAGTCCCTGGGGGGTGTCTGGAGGTCTAGGGGGGTCCCTGGGGTGTCTGGGGGTGTCTGGGGGTCTCTGACAGTCTCTGGGGGGTCTCTGGGGGAAACTGGGGGTTCTCTGGGAGATCTCTGTAGCGTCCTGGGGGTCCCTGGGGGGTCCCTGGGTGTCCCTGGGAGTGTCTGGGAATCTCTGGGGTCTCTGGGGGTCCCTGTGGAGTCCCTGGGGGGGGCCCTCTGGGGGTCTCTGGGGTCCCCAAGGGGGTTGGCCGAGGGACGACATTTCGAGCACCGCGGGTCCCCAAGGGGGTTGTCGGAGGGACGACATTTCGGGCACCGGGGCTCCCCACGGGGTGGTTGCCGAGGGGCGACATTTCGGGCGCCGGAAGTCCCCGAAGGGGGGCGTTGCCAATGGGCGACACCTCGGGCGCCGGGGCTCCCCAAGGGGGGTTCCCCGAGGGACGACATCTCGGGCACCGGGGGTCCCCAAGGGGGTTCCCCGAGGGACGACATTTCGGGCACCGGGGATCTCTGTGGGGGTCTCTGGGGTGTCTCTGGAGCATCTCTGGTGGTCTCTGGGGTTCTCTGGAGGTCTCTGTGGGATCTATGCGGGTCTCTGGTGAATCTATGAGGGGTTCCTGTGGGTCCCTGGGGTCCTCTGGGGTCCCAAGGTGGGTCCCTGAGGGTCTCGGGGGGTCTCTGGGAGTCTCTGGGGGTGTCTGAGGGTCCCTGGGGGGTCTCTGGGAGTCTCTGGGGGTGTCTGGGGATTTCTGGGGGGTCCGAGGGGATCCCCAGGGGAGTTCTTTGGGGGTCCCTGGGGGGTCTCTGGTGGATCTTTGAGGGGTTCCTGTGGGTCCCTGGGGGATCTCTGAGAGTCTCTGGGGGTCTCTGGGGTTCTCTATGAGTCTCTGGGGGTGTCTGAGGGTCCCTGGGGGGTCTCTGGGAGTCTCTGGGGGTGTCTGGGGGTTTCTGGGGGGTCCCAGGAGATCCCCAGGGGAGTTCTTTGGGGGTCACAGGGGGGGTCTCTGGGGATCTGTGGGGGTCGCTAGGGGGTCCTTGGGGGTCCCTGGGGGTCTCTGGGGGTCTCTGGGGGTCTCTGGGGGTCCCTGGAGGGGTCTGGGGGTCTCTGGGGATCTCTTGGGTTCTCTGGGGGCATCTGAGGGTCCCTGGCGGGTGTCTGGGGGTTCTCGGCGGGTCCCTGGGGAGTCTCGGCGTGTATCTGGGAGTCCCTGGAGGTCTCTGAGAGTCTCCGGGGGGTCTCTGGGGGTCCCTGGGGGTCCCTGCGGGTCTCTGGGGGTCTCTGGGGGTCCCTGGAAGGGTCTGGGGGTCTCTGGGGGCATCTGAGGGTTCCTGGCGGGTGTCTGGAAGTCTCTGGGGGTCCCTCAGGGGTCTCTGCGGGTCCCTGAGGGGTCTCTGGGAGTTTCTGGGGGCCCCTGGGAGTCTCTGGGGGTGTCTGGGGGTCTGCGGGGGTCCTTGGGCGGTCCCTGGTGATCTATGGGGAGTCTCTGGGGGTCCCTGGGGAGTCCCAGTGGGCTCTCTGGGGGTCCCTGGGGGGTCTCTGAGAGTCTCGGGGGGTCTCCGTGGGGGTCTCTGGGGGTCTCTTGGAGTCTCTGGGGTCTCTGGAGGTCCCTGGGGGGTCTCTGAGGGTTTCTGGGAGTCTCTGGGGTGTCTGGAAGTCTCTGGGGGTCCCTGAGGGGTCTCTGCGGGTCCCTGAGCGATCTCTGGGAGTTTCTGGGGGCCCCTGGGAGTCTCTGGGGGTGTCTGGGGGTCTGCGGGGGTCCTTGGGCGGTCCCTGGTGATCTATGGGGAGTCTCTGGGGGTCCCTGGGGAGTCCCACTGGGCTCTCTGGGGGTCCCTGGGGGGTTTCTGAGAGTCTCTGGGGGTCTCTGGGGGGTCCCTGGGGGGGCCCTGGGGGTCCGTGGGGGCGTCTGGGAGTCCCTGGGGGGTGTCTGGAGGTCTAGGGGGGTCCCTGGGGTGTCTGGGGGTGTCTGGGGGTCTCTGACAGTCTCTGGGGGGTCTCTGGGGGAAACTGGGGGTTCTCTGGGAGATCTCTGTAGCGTCCTGGGGGTCCCTGGGGGGTCCCTGGGTGTCCCTGAGAGTGTCTGGGAATCTCTGGGGTCTCTGGGGGTCCCTGTGGAGTCCCTGGGGGGGTCCTCTGGGGGTCTCTGGGGTCCCCAAGGAGGTTGGCCGAGGGACGACATTTCGAGCACCGCGGGTCCCCAAGGGGGTTGTCCGAGGGACGACATTTCGGGCACCGGGGGTCCGCACGGGGTGGTTGCCGAGGGGCGACATTTCGGGCGCCGGAAGCCCCCGAAGGGGGGCGTTGCCGAGGGGCAACACCTCGGGCGCCGGGGCTCCCCAAGGGGGTTCCCCGAGGGACGACATTTCGGGCACCGGGGGTCCCCAAGGGGGTTCCCCGAGGGACGACATTTCGGGCACCGGGGATCTCTGTGGGGGTCTCTGGGGTGTCTCTGGAGCATCTCTGGTGGTCTCTGGGGTTCTCTGGAGGTCTCTGTGGGATCTATGGGGGTCTCTGGTGAATCTATGAGAGGTTCCTGTGGGTCCCTGGGGTCCTCTGGGGGTCCCAAGGTGGGTCCCTGGGGGTCTCTGGAGGTCCCTGGGGGTCTCGGAGGGGTTTCTCGTGATCTCTGGAGGGGTCTCTGGAGGTCCCTGGGGGGCATCTCGTGATCTCTGGGCAGTCTATGGGGGTCCCTGGGGGGTCCCTGAGGGTCTCTGGGAGTCTCTGGGGGTGTCTGGGGGTCTCTGGAAGTCTCTGGGGGTGTCTGGGGATTTCTGGGGGGTCCGAGGGGATCCCCAGGGGAGTTCTTTGGGGGTCCCTGGGGGGTCTCTGGTGGATCTTTGAGGGGTTCCTGTGGGTCCCTGGGGGATCTCTGAGAGTCTCTCGGGTGTCTCTGGGGGTCTCTATGAGTCTCTGGGGGTGCTGAGGGTCCCTGGGGGGTCTCTGGGAGTCTCTGGGGCTGTCTGGGGGTTTCTGGGGGGTCCCAGGAGATCCCCAGGGGAGTTCTTTGGGGGTCACAGGGGGGTCTCTGGGGATCTGTGGGGGTCCCTAGGGGGTCCTTGGGGGTCCCTGTGAGTCTCTGGGGGATCTCTTAGAGTCTCTGGGGGTCTCTGGAGGATCTCTGGGGGTCTCTGGAGGATCTCTGGGGGTCTCTGGGGGTTTCTGAGGGTCCCTGGAGGGGTCTGGGGGTCTCTGGGGATCTCTGGGGTCTCTGGGGGCATCTGAAAGTCCCTGGCGGGTGTCTGGGGGTCTCTGGGGGTCCCTAGGGGGTCTCGGCGTGTGTCTGGGAGTCCCTGGAGGTCTCTGAGAGTCTCTGGGGGGTCTCTAGGGGTCCCTGGGGGTCTCTGGGGGTGTCTGGGGGTCCCTGGAGGGGTCTGGGGTTCTCTGGGGAGTCCCTGGGGGTCTGTGGGGGCATTTGAGGGTTTCTGGCGGGTGTCTGGGAGTCTCTGGGGGTCCCTCAGGGGTCTCTGCGGGTCCCTGAGCGATCTCTGGGAGTTTCTGGGGGCCCCTGCGAGTCTCTGGGGGTGCCTGGGGGTCTGCGAGGGTCCTTGGGCGGTCCCTGGTGATCTATGGGGAGTCTCTGGGGGTCCCTGGGGAGTCCCACTGGGCTCTCTGGGGGTCCCTGGGGGGTGTCTGGAGGTCTAGGGGGGGTCCCTGGGGTGTCTGGGGGTCTCTGACAGTCTCTGGGGGGTCTCTGGGGGAAACTGGGGGGGAGATCTCTGTAGCGTCCTGGGGGTCCCTGGGGGGTCCCTGGGTGTCCCTGAGAGTGTCTGGGAATCTCTGGGGTCTCTGGGGGTCCCTGTGGAGTCCCTGGGGGGGTCCTCTGGGGGTCTCTGGGGTCCCCAAGGGGGTTGTCAGAGGGACGACATTTCGAGCACCGCGGGTCCCCAAGGGGGTTGTCCGAGGGACGACATTTCGGGCACCGGGGATCTCTGTGGGGGTCTCTGGGGTGTCTCTGGAGCATCTCTGGTGGTCTCTGGGGTTCTCTGGAGGTCTCTGTGGGATCTATGCGGGTCTCTGGTGGATCTATGAGAGGTTCCTGTGGGTCCCTGGGGTCCTCTGGGGGTCCCAAGGTGGGTCCCTGAGGGTCTCTGGGGGTCTCTGGGGGTGTCTGAGGGTCCCTGGGGGGTCTCTGGGAGTCTCTGGGAGTGTCTGGGGATTTCTGGGGGGTCCGAGGGGATCCCCAGGGGAGTTCTTTGGGGGTCCCTGGGGGGTCTCTGGTGGATCTTTGAGGGGTTCCTGTGGGTCCCTGGGGGATCTCTGAGAGTCTCTGGGGTTCTCTGGGGGTCTCTATGAGTCTCTGGGGGTGTCTGAGGGTCCCTGGGGGATCTCTGGGAGTCTCTGGGGGTGTCTGGGGGTTTCTGGGGGGTCCCAGGAGATCCCCAGGGGAGTTCTTTGGGGGTCACAGGGGGGGTCTCTGGGGATCTGTGGGGGTCCCTAGGGGGTCCTTGGGGGTCCCTGTGGGGTCTCTGGGGGATCTCTGAGAGTCTCTGGGGGTCTCTGGAGGGTCTCTGGGGGTCCCTGGGGGTCTCTGGGGGTGTATGGGAGTCCCTGCAGGTCTCTGAGAATCTCTGGGGGGTCTCTGGTGGTCCCTGGGGGGGGTCTCTGGGGCTTTCTTGTGGTCCCTGGGGGTCTCCGTGGGGGTCTCTGGGGTCTCTTGGAGTCTCTGGGGTCTCTGGGGGTCCCTGGGGGTCTCTGGGGGTCCCTGGGGGGTCTCGGCGTGTGTCTGGGAGTCCCTGGAGGTCTCTGAGAATCTCTGGGGGGTCTCTGGTGGTCCCTGGGGGGTCTCTGGGGCTTTCTGGTGGTCCCTGGGGGTCTCCGTGGGGGTCTCTGGGGGTCTCTTGGAGTCTCTGGGGTCTCTGGAGGTCCCTGGGGGGTCTCTGAGGGTTTCTGGGAGTCTCTGGGGTGTCTGGAAGTCTCTGGGGGTCCCTGAGGGGTCTCTGCGGGTCCCTGAGCGATCTCTGGGAGTTTCTGGGGGCCCCTGGGAGTCTCTGGGGGTGTCTGGGGGTCTGCGGGGGTCCTTGGGCGGTCCCTGGTGATCTATGGGGAGTCTCTGGGGGTCCCTGGGGAGTCCCAGTGGGCTCTCTGGTGGTCCCTGGGGGGTCTCTGAGAGTCTCTGGGGGTCTCTGGGGGGTCCCTGGGGGGGCCCTGGGGGTCCGTGGGGGCGTCTGGGAGTCCCTGGGGGGTGTCTGGAGGTCTAGGGGGGTCCCTGGGATGTCTGGGGGTGTCTGGGGGTCTCTGACAGTCTCTGGGGGGTCTCTGGGGGAAACTGGGGGTTCTCTGGGAGATCTCTGTAGAGTCCTGGGGGTCCCTGGGGTGTCCCTGGGTGTCCCTGAGAGTGTCTGGGAATCTCTGGGGTCTCTGGGGGTCCCTGTGGAGTCCCTGGGGGGGTCCTCTGGGGGTCTCTGGGGTCCCCAAGTGGGGGTTGGCCGAGGGACGACATTTCGGGCACCGGGGGTCCCCAAGGGGGTTGTCCGAGGGACGACATTTCGGGCACCGGGGCTCCCCACGGGGTGGTTGCCGAGGGGCGACATTTCGGGCGCCGGAAGTCCCCGAAGGGAGGGGCTGCCGAGGGGCGACACCTCGGGCGCCGGGGCTCCCCAAGGGGGTTCCCCGAGGGACGACATTTCGGGCACCGGGGGTCCCCAAGGGGGTTCCCCGAGGGACGACATTTCGGGCACCGGGGATCTCTGTGGGGGTCTCTGGGGTGTCTCTGGAGCATCTCTGGTGGTCTCTGGGGTTCTCTGGAGGTCTCTGTGGGATCTATGCGGGTCTCTGGTGGATCTATGAGAGGTTCCTGTGGGTCCCTGGGGTCCTCTGGGGGTCCCAAGGTGGGTCCCTGAGGGTCTCGGGGGTCTCTGGGAGTCTCTGGGGGTGTCTGAGGGTCCCTGGGGGGTCTCTGGGAGTCTCTGGGGGTGTCTGGGGATTTCTGGCGGGTCCGAGGGGATCCCCAGGGGAGTTCTTTGGGGGTCCCTCGGGGGTCTCTGGTGGATCTTTGAGGGGTTCCTGTGGGTCCCTGGGGGTCTCTGGGAGTCTCTGGGGTTCTCTGGGGGTCTCTATGAGTCTCTGGGGGTGTCTAAGGGTCCCTGGGGGGTCTCTGGGAGTCTCTGGGGGTGTCTGGGGGTTTCTGGGGGGTCCCAGGAGATACCCAGGGGAGTTCTTTGGGGGTCAAAGGGGGGTCTCTGGGGATCTGTGGGGGTCCCTAGGGGGTCCTTGGGGGTCCCTGTGGGGTCTCTGGGGGATCTCTGAGAGTCTCTGGGCGTCTCTGGAGGGTCTCTGGGGGTCCCTGGGGGTCTCTGGGGGTGTATGGGAGTCCCTGCAGGTCTCTGAGAATCTCTGGGGGGTCTCTGGTGGTCCCTGGGGGGTCTCTGGGGCTTTCTGGTGGTCCCTGGGGGTCTCCGTGGGGGTCTCTGGGGGTCTCTTGGAGTCTCTGGGGTCTCTGGAGGTCCCTGGGTGGTCTCTGAGGGTTTCTGGGAGTCTCTGGGGTGTCTGGAAGTCTCTGGGGGTCCCTGAGGGGTCTCTGCGGGTCCCTGAGCGATCTCTGGGAGTTTCTGGGGGCCCCTGGGAGTCTCTGGGGGTGTCTGGGGGTCTGCGGGGGTCCTTGGGCGGTCCCTGGTGATCTATGGGGAGTCTCTGGGGGTCCCTGGGGAGTCCCACTGGGCTCTCTGGGGGTCCCTGGGGGGTCTCTGAGAGTCTCTGGGGGTCTCCGTGGGGGTCTCTGGGGGTCTCTTGGAGTCTCTGGGGTCTCTGGAGGTCCCTGGGGGGTCTCTGAGGGTTTCTGGGAGTTTCTGGGGTGTCTGGAAGTCTCTGGGGGTCCCAGAGGGGCCTCTGCGTGTCACTGAGCGATCTTTGGGAGTTTCTGGGGGCCCCTGGGAGTCTCTGGGGGTGTCTGGGGGTCTGCGGGGGTCCTTGGGCGGTCCCTGGTGATCTATGGGGAGTCTCTGGGGGTCCCTGGGGAGTCCCACTGGGCTCTCTGGGGGTCCCTGGGGGGTTTCTGAGAGTCTCTGGGGGTCTCTGGGGGGTCCCTGGGGGGGCCCTGGGGGTCCGTGGGGGCGTCTGGGAGTCCCTGGGGGGTGTCTGGAGGTCTAGGGGGGTCCCTGGGGTGTCTGGGGGTGTCTGGGGGTCTCTGACAGTCTCTGGGGGGTCTCTGGGGGAAACTGGGGGTTCTCTGGGAGATCTCTGTAGCGTCCTGGGGGTCCCTGGGGGGTCCCTGGGTGTCCCTGAGAGTGTCTGGGAATCTCTGGGGTCTCTGGGGGTCCCTGTGGAGTCCCTGGGGGGGTCCTCTGGGGGTCTCTGGGGTCCCCAAGGGGGTTGTCAGAGGGACGACATTTCGAGCACCGCGGGTCCCCAAGGGGGTTGTCCGAGGGACGACATTTCGGGCACCGGGGCTCCCCACGGGGTGGTTGCCGAGGGGCGACATTTCGGGCGCCGGAAGTCCCCGAAGGGAGGGGCTGCCGAGGGGCGACACCTCGGGCGCCGGGGCTCCCCAAGGGGGTTCCCCGAGGGACGACATTTCGGGCACCGGGGGTCCCCAAGGGGGTTGTCCGAGGGACGACATTTCGGGCACCGGGGATCTCTGTGGGGGTCTCTGGGGTGTCTCTGGAGCATCTCTGGTGGTCTCTGGGGTTCTCTGGAGGTCTCTGTGGGATCTATGCGGGTCTCTGGTGGATCTATGAGAGGTTCCTGTGGGTCCCTGGGGTCCTCTGGGGGTCCCAAGGTGGGTCCCTGAGGGTCTCTGGGGGTCTCTGGGGGTGTCTGAGGGTCCCTGGGGGGTCTCTGGGAATCTCTGGGAGTCTCTGGGGATTTCTGGGGGGTCCGAGGGGATCCCCAGGGGAGTTCTTTGGGGGTCCCTGGGGGGTCTCTGGTGGATCTTTGAGGGGTTCCTGTGGGTCCCTGGGGGATCTCTGAGAGTCTCTGGGGTTCTCTGGGGGTCTCTATGAGTCTCTGGGGGTGTCTGAGGGTCCCTGGGGGGTCTCTGGGAGTCTCTGGGGGTGTCTGGGGGTTTCTGGGGGGTCCCAGGAGATCCCCAGGGGAGTTCTTTGGGGGTCACGGGGGGGGTCTCTGGGGATCTGTGGGGGTCCCTAGGGGGTCCTTAGGGGTCCCTGTGGGGTCTCTGGGGGATCTCTGAGAGTCTCTGGGGGTCTCTGGAGGGTCTCTGGGGGTCCCTGGGGGTCTCTGGGGGTGTATGGGAGTCCCTGGAGGTCTCTGAGAATCTCTGGGGGGTCTCTGGTGGTCCCTGGGGGGTCTCTGGGGCTTTCTGGTGGTCCCTGGGGTTCTCCGTGGGGGTCTCTGGGGGTCTCTTGGAGTCTCTGGGGTCTCTGGGGGTCCCTGGGGGTCTCTGGGGGTCCCTGGGGGGTCTCGGCGTGTGTCTGGGAGTCCCTGGAGGTCTCTGAGAATCTCTGGGGGGTCTCTGGTGGTCCCTGGGGGGTCTCTGGGGCTTTCTGGTGGTCCCTGGGGGTCTCCGTGGGGGTCTCTGGGGGTCTCTTGGAGTCTCTGGGGTCTCTGGAGGTCCCTGGGGGGTCTCTGAGGGTTTCTGGGAGTCTCTGGGGTGTCTGGAAGTCTCTGTGAATCTCTGAGGGGTCTCTGCGGGTCCCTGAGCGATCTCTGGGAGTTTCTGGGGGCCCCTGGGAGTCTCTGGGGGTGTCTGGGGGTCTGCGGGGGTCCTTGGGCGGTCCCTGGTGATCTATGGGGAGTCTCTGGGGGTCCCTGGGGAGTCCCAGTGGGCTCTCTGGGGCTCCCTGGGGGGTCTCTGAGAGTCTCTGGGGGTGTCTGGGGGTCTGCGGGGGTCCTTGGGCGGTCCCTGGTGATCTATGGGGAGTCTCTGGGGGTCCCTGGGGAGTCCCACTGGGCTCTCTGGGGGTCCCTGGGGGGTCTCTGAGAGTCTCTGGGGGTCTCCGTGGGGGTCTCTGGGGGTCTCTTGGAGTCTCTGGGGTCTCTGGAGGTCCCTGGGGGGTCTCTGAGGGTTTCTGGGAGTTTCTGGCGTGTCTGGAAGTCTCTGGGGGTCCCAGAGGGGCCTCTGCGGGTCACTGAGCGATCTTTGGGAGTTTCTGGGGGCCCCTGGGAGTCTCTGGGGGTGTCTGGGGGTCTGCGGGGGTCCTTGGGCGGTCCCTGGTGATCTATGGGGAGTCTCTGGGGGTCCCTGGGGAGTCCCACTGGGCTCTCTGGGGGTCCCTGGGGGGTTTCTGAGAGTCTCTGGGGGTCTCTGGGGGGTCCCTGGGGTCCTCTGGGGGTCCGTGGGGGCGTCTGGGAGTCCCTGGGGGGTGTCTGGAGGTCTAGGGGGGTCCCTGGGGTGTCTGGGGGTGTCTGGGGGTCTCTGACAGTCTCTGGGGGGTCTCTGGGGGAAACTGGGGGTTCTCTGGGAGATCTCTGTAGCGTCCTGGGGGTCCCTGGGGGGTCCCTGGGTGTCCCTGAGAGTGTCTGGGAATCTCTGGGGTCTCTGGGGGTCCCTGTGGAGTCCCTGGGGGGGTCCTCTGGGGGTCTCTGGGGTCCCCAAGGGGGTTGTCAGAGGGACGACATTTCGAGCACCGCGGGTCCCCAAGGGGGTTGTCCGAGGGACGACATTTCGGGCACCGGGGCTCCCCACGGGGTGGTTGCCGAGGGGCGACATTTCGGGCGCCGGAAGTCCCCGAAGGGAGGGGCTGCCGAGGGGCGACACCTCGGGCGCCGGGGCTCCCCAAGGGGGTTCCCCGAGGGACGACATTTCGGGCACCGGGGGTCCCCAAGGGGGTTCCCCGAGGGACGACATTTCGGGCACCGGGGATCTCTGTGGGGGTCTCTGGGGTGTCTCTGGAGCATCTCTGGTGGTCTCTGGGGTTCTCTGGAGGTCTCTGTGGGATCTATGCGGGTCTCTGGTGGATCTATGAGAGGTTCCTGTGGGTCCCTGGAGTCCTCTGGGGGTCCCAAGGTGGGTCCCTGGGGGTCTCTGGGGGTGTCTGAGGGTCCCTGGGGGGTCTCTGGGAGTCTCTGGGAGTGTCTGGGGATTTCTGGGGGGCCCGAGGGGATCCCCAGGGGAGTTCTTTGGGGGTCCCTGGGGGGTCTCTGGTGGATCTTTGAGGGGTTCCTGTGGGTCCCTGGGGGATCTCTGAGAGTCTCTGGGGTTCTCTGGGGGTCTCTATGAGTCTCTGGGGGTGTCTGAGGGTCCCTGGGGGATCTCTGGGAGTCTCTGGGGGTGTCTGGGGGTTTCTGGGGGGTCCCAGGAGATCCCCAGGGGAGTTCTTTGGGGGTCACGGGGGGGGTCTCTGGGGATCTGTGGGGGTCCCTAGGGGGTCCTTGGGGGTCCCTGTGGGGTCTCTGGGGGATCTCTGAGAGTCTCTGGGGGTCTCTGGAGGGTCTCTGGGGGTCCCTGGGGGTCTCTGGGTGTGTATGGGAGTCCCTGGAGGTCTCTGAGAATCTCTGGGGGGTCTCTGGTGGTCCCTGGGGGGGGTCTCTGGGGCTTTCTGGTGGTCCCTGGGGTTCTCCGTGGGGGTCTCTGGGGGTCTCTTGGAGTCTCTGGGGTCTCTGGGGGTCCCTGGGGGTCTCTGGGGGTCCCTGGGGGGTCTCGGCGTGTGTCTGGGAGTCCCTGGAGGTCTCTGAGAATCTCTGGGGGGTCTCTGGTGGTCCCTGGGGGGTCTCTGGGGCTTTCTGGTGGTCCCTGGGGGTCTCCGTGGGGGTCTCTGGGGGTCTCTTGGAGTCTGTGGGGTCTCTGGAGGTCCCTGGGGGGTCTCTGAGGGTTTCTGGGAGTCTCTGGGGTGTCTGGAAGTCTCTGGGGGTCCCTGAGGGGTCTCTGCGGGTCCCTGAGCGATCTCTGGGAGTTTCTGGGGGCCCCTGGGAGTCTCTGGGGGTGTCTGGGGGTCTGCGGGGGTCCTTGGGCGGTCCCTGGTGATCTATGGGGAGTCTCTGGGGGTCCCTGGGGAGTCCCAGTGGGCTCTCTGGGCGTCCCTGGGGGGTCTCTGAGAGTCTCTGGGGGTCTCTGGGGGGTCCCTGGGGGTCCGTGTGGGCGTCTGGGAGTCCCTGGGGGGTGTCTGGAGGTCTAGGGGGGTCCCTGGGGTGTCTGGGGGTGTCTGGGGGTCTCTGACAGTCTCTGGGGGGTCTCTGGGGGAAACTGGGGGTTCTCTGGGAGATCTCTGTAGCGTCCTGGGGGTCCCTGGGGGGTCCCTGGGTGTCCCTGGGAGTGTCTGGGAATCTCTGGGGTCTCTGGGGGTCCCTGTGGAGTCCCTGGGGGGGGCCCTCTGGGGGTCTCTGGGGTCCCCAAGGGGGTTGGCCGAGGGACGACATTTCGAGCACCGCGGGTCCCCAAGGGGGTTGTCGGAGGGACGACATTTCGGGCACCGGGGCTCCCCACGGGGTGGTTGCCGAGGGGCGACATTTCGGGCGCCGGAAGTCCCCGAAGGGGGGCGTTGCCAATGGGCGACACCTCGGGCGCCGGGGCTCCCCAAGGGGGGTTCCCCGAGGGACGACATCTCGGGCACCGGGGGTCCCCAAGGGGGTTCCCCGAGGGACGACATTTCGGGCACCGGGGATCTCTGTGGGGGTCTCTGGGGTGTCTCTGGAGCATCTCTGGTGGTCTCTGGGGTTCTCTGGAGGTCTCTGTGGGATCTATGCGGGTCTCTGGTGAATCTATGAGGGGTTCCTGTGGGTCCCTGGGGTCCTCTGGGGTCCCAAGGTGGGTCCCTGAGGGTCTCGGGGGGTCTCTGGGAGTCTCTGGGGGTGTCTGAGGGTCCCTGGGGGGTCTCTGGGAGTCTCTGGGGGTGTCTGGGGATTTCTGGGGGGTCCGAGGGGATCCCCAGGGGAGTTCTTTGGGGGTCCCTGGGGGGTCTCTGGTGGATCTTTGAGGGGTTCCTGTGGGTCCCTGGGGGATCTCTGAGAGTCTCTGGGGGTCTCTGGGGTTCTCTATGAGTCTCTGGGGGTGTCTGAGGGTCCCTGGGGGGTCTCTGGGAGTCTCTGGGGGTGTCTGGGGGTTTCTGGGGGGTCCCAGGAGATCCCCAGGGGAGTTCTTTGGGGGTCACAGGGGGGGTCTCTGGGGATCTGTGGGGGTCGCTAGGGGGTCCTTGGGGGTCCCTGGGGGTCTCTGGGGGTCTCTGGGGGTCCCTGGAGGGGTCTGGGGGTCTCTGGGGATCTCTTGGGTTCTCTGGGGGCATCTGAGGGTCCCTGGCGGGTGTCTGGGGGTTCTCGGCGGGTCCCTGGGGAGTCTCGGCGTGTATCTGGGAGTCCCTGGAGGTCTCTGAGAGTCTCCGGGGGGTCTCTGGGGGTCCCTGGGGGTCCCTGCGGGTCTCTGGGGGTCTCTGGGGGTCCCTGGAAGGGTCTGGGGGTCTCTGGGGGCATCTGAGGGTTCCTGGCGGGTGTCTGGAAGTCTCTGGGGGTCCCTCAGGGGTCTCTGCGGGTCCCTGAGGGGTCTCTGGGAGTTTCTGGGGGCCCCTGGGAGTCTCTGGGGGTGTCTGGGGGTCTGCGGGGGTCCTTGGGCGGTCCCTGGTGATCTATGGGGAGTCTCTGGGGGTCCCTGGGGAGTCCCAGTGGGCTCTCTGGGGGTCCCTGGAGGTTTCTGAGAATCTCTGGGGGGTCTCTGGTGGTCCCTGGGGGGTCTCGGGGGGGTCTCTGGGGCTTTCTGGTGGTCCCTGGGGGTCTCCGTGGGGGTCCCTGGGGGTCTCTTGGAGTCTCTGGGGTCTCTGGAGGTCCCTGGGGGGGTCTCTGAGGGTTTCTGGGAGTCTCTGGGGTGTCTGGAAGTCTCTGGGGGTCCCTGAGGGGTCTCTGCGGGTCCCTGAGGGATCTCTTGGATTTTCGGGGGCCCCTGGGAGTCTCTGGGGGTGTCTGGGGGTCTGCGGGGGTCCTTGGGCGGTCCCTGGTGATCTATGGGAAGTCTCTGGGGGTCCCTGGGGAGTCCCAGTGGGCTCTCTGGGGGTCCTTGGGGGGTCTCTGAGAGTCTCTGGGGGTCTCTGGGGGGTCCCTGTGGGGGCCCTGGGGGTCCGTGGGGGCGTCTGGGAGTCCCTGGGGGGTGTCTGGAGGTCCCTGGGGTGTCTGGGGGTGTCTGGGGGTCTCTGACAGTCTCTGGGGGGTCTCTGGGGGAAACTGGGGGTTCTCTGGGAGATCTCTGTAGCGTCCTGGGGGTCCCTGGGGGGTCCCTGGGAGTGTCTGGGAATCTCTGGGGTCTCTGGGGGTCCCTGTGGAGTCCCTGGGGGGGTCCTCTAGGGGTCTCTGGGGTCCCCAAGGAGGTTGGCCGAGGGACGACATTTCGAGCTCCGCGGGTCCCCAAGGGGGTTGTCCGAGGGACGACATTTCGGGCACCGGGGCTCCCCACGGGGTGGTTGCCGAGGGGCGACATTTCGGGCGCCGGAAGCCCCCGAAGGGGGGCGTTGCCGAGGGGCAACACCTCGGGCGCCGGGGCTCCCCAAGGGGGGTTCCCCGAGGGACGACATTTCGGGCACCGGGGGTCCCCAAGGGGGTTCCCCGAGGGACGACATTTCGGGCACCGGGGATCTCTGTGGGGGTCTCTGGGGTGTCTCTGGAGCATCTCTGGTGGTCTCTGGGGTTCTCTGGAGGTCTCTGTGGGATCTATGGGGGTCTCTGGTGAATCTATGAGAGGTTCCTGTGGGTCCCTGGGGGGTCCTCTGGGGGTCCCAAGGTGGGTCCCTGGGGGTCTCTGGAGGTCCCTGGGGGTCTCGGAGGGGTTTCTCGTGATCTCTGGAGCGGTCTCTGGAGGTCCCTGGGGGGCATCTCGTGATCTCTGGGCAGTCTATGGGGGTCCCTGGGGGGTCCCTGAGGGTCTCTGGGAGTCTCTGGGGGTGTCTGGGGGTCTCTGGGAGTCTCTGGGGGTGTCTGGGGATTTCTGGGGGGTCCGAGGGGATCCCCAGGGGAGTTCTTTGGGGGTCCCTGGGGGGTCTCTGGTGGATCTTTGAGGGGTTCCTGTGGGTCCCTGGGGGATCTCTGAGAGTCTCTCGGGTGTCTCTGGGGGTCTCTATGAGTCTCTGGGGGTGCTGAGGGTCCCTGGGGGGGTCTCTGGGAGTCTCTGGGGCTGTCTGGGGGTTTCTGGGGGGTCCCAGGAGATCCCCAGGGGAGTTCTTTGGGGGTCACAGGGGGGGCTCTGGGGATCTGTGGGGGTCCCTAGGGGGTCCTTGGGGGTCCCTGAGAGTCTCTGGGGGATCTCTAGGGGTCCCTGGGGGTCTCTGGGGGTGTCTGGGGGTCCCTGGAGGGGTCTGGGGTTCTCTGGGGAGTCCCTGGGGGTCTGTGGGGGCATTTGAGGGTTTCTGGCGGGTGTCTGGGAGTCTCTGGGGGTCCCTCAGGGGTCTCTGCGGGTCCCTGAGCGATCTGTGGGAGTTTCTGGGGGCCCCTGCGAGTCTCTGGGGGTGCCTGGGGGTCTGCGAGGGTCCTTGGGCGGTCCCTGGTGATCTATGGGGAGTCTCTGGGGGTCCCTGGGGAGTCCCACTGGGCTCTCTGGGGGTCCCTGGGGGGTGTCTGGAGGTCTAGGGGGGTCCCTGGGGTGTCTGGGGGTCTCTGACAGTCTCTGGGGGGTCTCTGGGGGAAACTGGGGGGGAGATCTCTGTAGCGTCCTGGGGGTCCCTGGGGGGTCCCTGGGTGTCCCTGAGAGTGTCTGGGAATCTCTGGGGTCTCTGGGGGTCCCTGTGGAGTCCCTGGGGGGGTCCTCTGGGGGTCTCTGGGGTCCCCAAGGGGGTTGTCAGAGGGACGACATTTCGAGCACCGCGGGTCCCCAAGGGGGTTGTCCGAGGGACGACATTTCGGGCACCGGGGATCTCTGTGGGGGTCTCTGGGGTGTCTCTGGAGCATCTCTGGTGGTCTCTGGGGTTCTCTGGAGGTCTCTGTGGGATCTATGCGGGTCTCTGGTGGATCTATGAGAGGTTCCTGTGGGTCCCTGGGGTCCTCTGGGGGTCCCAAGGTGGGTCCCTGAGGGTCTCTGGGGTGTCTGGAAGTCTCTGGGGGTCCCTGAGGGGTCTCTGCGGGTCCCTGAGCGATCTCTGGGAGTTTCTGGGGGCCCCTGGGAGTCTCTGGGGGTGTCTGGGGGTCTGCGGGGGTCCTTGGGCGGTCCCTGGTGATCTATGGGGAGTCTCTGGGGGTCCCTGGGGAGTCCCAGTGGGCTCTCTGGGCGTCCCTGGGGGGTCTCTGAGAGTCTCTGGGGGTCTCTGGGGGGTCCCTGGGGGGGCCCTGGGGGTCCGTGGGGGCGTCTGGGAGTCCCTGGGGGGTGTCTGGAGGTCTAGGGGGGTCCCTGGGATGTCTGGGGGTGTCTGGGGGTCTCTGACAGTCTCTGGGGGGTCTCTGGGGGAAACTGGGGGTTCTCTGGGAGATCTCTGTAGAGTCCTGGGGGTCCCTGGGGTGTCCCTGGGTGTCCCTGAGAGTGTCTGGGAATCTCTGGGGTCTCTGGGGGTCCCTGTGGAGTCCCTGGGGGGGTCCTCTGGGGGTCTCTGGGGTCCCCAAGTGGGGGTTGGCCGAGGGACGACATTTCGGGCACCGGGGGTCCCCAAGGGGGTTGTCCGAGGGACGACATTTCGGGCACCGGTGCTCCCCACGGGGTGGTTGCCGAGGGGCGACATTTCGGGCGCCGGAAGTCCCCGAAGGGAGGGGCTGCCGAGGGGCGACACCTCGGGCGCCGGGGCTCCCCAAGGGGGTTCCCCGAGGGACGACATTTCGGGCACCGGGGGTCCCCAAGGGGGTTCCCCGAGGGACGACATTTCGGGCACCGGGGATCTCTGTGGGGGTCTCTGGGGTGTCTCTGGAGCATCTCTGGTGGTCTCTGGGGTTCTCTGGAGGTCTCTGTGGGATCTATGCGGGTCTCTGGTGGATCTATGAGAGGTTCCTGTGGGTCCCTGGGGTCCTCTGGGGGTCCCAAGGTGGGTCCCTGAGGGTCTCGGGGGTCTCTGGGAGTCTCTGGGGGTGTCTGAGGGTCCCTGGGGGGTCTCTGGGAGTCTCTGGGGGTGTCTGGGGATTTCTGGCGGGTCCGAGGGGATCCCCAGGGGAGTTCTTTGGGGGTCCCTCGGGGGTCTCTGGTGGATCTTTGAGGGGTTCCTGTGGGTCCCTGGGGGTCTCTGGGAGTCTCTGGGGTTCTCTGGGGGTCTCTATGAGTCTCTGGGGGTGTCTGAGGGTCCCTGGGGGGTCTCTGGGAGTCTCTGGGGGTGTCTGGGGGTTTCTGGGGGGTCCCAGGAGATCCCCAGGGGAGTTCTTTGGGGGTCACGGGGGGGGTCTCTGGGGATCTGTGGGGGTCCCTAGGGGGTCCTTGGGGGTCCCTGTGGGGTCTCTGGGGGATCTCTGAGAGTCTCTGGGCGTCTCTGGAGGGTCTCTGGGGGTCCCTGGGGGTCTCTGGGGGTGTATGGGAGTCCCTGCAGGTCTCTGAGAATCTCTGGGGGGTCTCTGGTGGTCCCTGGGGGGTCTCTGGGGCTTTCTGGTGGTCCCTGGGGGTCTCCGTGGGGGTCTCTGGGGGTCTCTTGGAGTCTCTGGGGTCTCTGGAGGTCCCTGGGTGGTCTCTGAGGGTTTCTGGGAGTCTCTGGGGTGTCTGGAAGTCTCTGGGGGTCCCTGAGGGGTCTCTGCGGGTCCCTGAGCGATCTCTGGGAGTTTCTGGGGGCCCCTGGGAGTCTCTGGGGGTGTCTGGGGGTCTGCGGGGGTCCTTGGGCGGTCCCTGGTGATCTATGGGGAGTCTCTGGGGGTCCCTGGGGAGTCCCAGTGGGCTCTCTGGGGGTCCCTGGGGGGTCTCTGAGAGTCTCTGGGGGTCTCCGTGGGGGTCTCTGGGGGTCTCTTGGAGTCTCTGGGGTCTCTGGAGGTCCCTGGGGGGTCTCTGAGGGTTTCTGGGAGTTTCTGGGGTGTCTGGAAGTCTCTGGGGGTCCCAGAGGGGCCTCTGCGTGTCACTGAGCGATCTTTGGGAGTTTCTGGGGGCCCCTGGGAGTCTCTGGGGGTGTCTGGGGGTCTGCGGGGGTCCTTGGGCGGTCCCTGGTGATCTATGGGGAGTCTCTGGGGGTCCCTGGGGAGTCCCACTGGGCTCTCTGGGGGTCCCTGGGGGGTTTCTGAGAGTCTCTGGGGGTCTCTGGGGGGTCCCTGGGGGGGCCCTGGGGGTCCGTGGGGGCGTCTGGGAGTCCCTGGGGGGTGTCTGGAGGTCTAGGGGGGTCCCTGGGGTGTCTGGGGGTGTCTGGGGGTCTCTGACAGTCTCTGGGGGGTCTCTGGGGGAAACTGGGGGTTCTCTGGGAGATCTCTGTAGCGTCCTGGGGGTCCCTGGGGGGTCCCTGGGTGTCCCTGAGAGTGTCTGGGAATCTCTGGGGTCTCTGGGGGTCCCTGTGGAGTCCCTGGGGGGGTCCTCTGGGGGTCTCTGGGGTCCCCAAGGGGGTTGTCAGAGGGACGACATTTCGAGCACCGCGGGTCCCCAAGGGGGTTGTCCGAGGGACGACATTTCGGGCACCGGGGCTCCCCACGGGGTGGTTGCCGAGGGGCGACATTTCGGGCGCCGGAAGTCCCCGAAGGGAGGGGCTGCCGAGGGGCGACACCTCGGGCGCCGGGGCTCCCCAAGGGGGTTCCCCGAGGGACGACATTTCGGGCACCGGGGGTCCCCAAGGGGGTTGTCCGAGGGACGACATTTCGGGCACCGGGGATCTCTGTGGGGGTCTCTGGGGTGTCTCTGGAGCATCTCTGGTGGTCTCTGGGGTTCTCTGGAGGTCTCTGTGGGATCTATGCGGGTCTCTGGTGGATCTATGAGAGGTTCCTGTGGGTCCCTGGGGTCCTCTGGGGGTCCCAAGGTGGGTCCCTGAGGGTCTCTGGGGGTCTCTGGGGGTGTCTGAGGGTCCCTGGGGGGTCTCTGGGAGTCTCTGGGAGTCTCTGGGGATTTCTGGGGGGTCCGAGGGGATCCCCAGGGGAGTTCTTTGGGGGTCCCTGGGGGGTCTCTGGTGGATCTTTGAGGGGTTCCTGTGGGTCCCTGGGGGATCTCTGAGAGTCTCTGGGGTTCTCTGGGGGTCTCTATGAGTCTCTGGGGGTGTCTGAGGGTCCCTGGGGGGTCTCTGGGAGTCTCTGGGGGTGTCTGGGGGTTTCTGGGGGGTCCCAGGAGATCCCCAGGGGAGTTCTTTGGGGGTCACGGGGGGGGTCTCTGGGGATCTGTGGGGGTCCCTAGGGGGTCCTTAGGGGTCCCTGTGGGGTCTCTGGGGGATCTCTGAGAGTCTCTGGGGGTCTCTGGAGGGTCTCTGGGGGTCCCTGGGGGTCTCTGGGGGTGTATGGGAGTCCCTGGAGGTCTCTGAGAATCTCTGGGGGGTCTCTGGTGGTCCCTGGGGGGTCTCTGGGGCTTTCTGGTGGTCCCTGGGGTTCTCCGTGGGGGTCTCTGGGGGTCTCTTGGAGTCTCTGGGGTCTCTGGGGGTCCCTGGGGGTCTCTGGGGGTCCCTGGGGGGTCTCGGCGTGTGTCTGGGAGTCCCTGGAGGTCTCTGAGAATCTCTGGGGGGTCTCTGGTGGTCCCTGGGGGGTCTCTGGGGCTTTCTGGTGGTCCCTGGGGGTCTCCGTGGGGGTCTCTGGGGGTCTCTTGGAGTCTCTGGGGTCTCTGGAGGTCCCTGGGGGGTCTCTGAGGGTTTCTGGGAGTCTCTGGGGTGTCTGGAAGTCTCTGGGGGTCCCTGAGGGGTCTCTGCGGGTCCCTGAGCGATCTCTGGGAGTTTCTGGGGGCCCCTGGGAGTCTCTGGGGGTGTCTGGGGGTCTGCGGGGGTCCTTGGGCGGTCCCTGGTGATCTATGGGGAGTCTCTGGGGGTCCCTGGGGAGTCCCAGTGGGCTCTCTGGGCGTCCCTGGGGGGTCTCTGAGAGTCTCTGGGGGTCTCTGGGGGGTCCCTGGGGGTCCGTGTGGGCGTCTGGGAGTCCCTGGGGGGTGTCTGGAGGTCTAGGGGGGTCCCTGGGGTGTCTGGGGGTGTCTGGGGGTCTCTGACAGTCTCTGGGGGGTCTCTGGGGGAAACTGGGGGTTCTCTGGGAGATCTCTGTAGCGTCCTGGGGGTCCCTGGGGGGTCCCTGGGTGTCCCTGGGAGTGTCTGGGAATCTCTGGGGTCTCTGGGGGTCCCTGTGGAGTCCCTGGGGGGGGCCCTCTGGGGGTCTCTGGGGTCCCCAAGGGGGTTGGCCGAGGGACGACATTTCGAGCACCGCGGGTCCCCAAGGGGGTTGTCGGAGGGACGACATTTCGGGCACCGGGGCTCCCCACGGGGTGGTTGCCGAGGGGCGACATTTCGGGCGCCGGAAGTCCCCGAAGGGGGGCGTTGCCAATGGGCGACACCTCGGGCGCCGGGGCTCCCCAAGGGGGGTTCCCCGAGGGACGACATCTCGGGCACCGGGGGTCCCCAAGGGGGTTCCCCGAGGGACGACATTTCGGGCACCGGGGATCTCTGTGGGGGTCTCTGGGGTGTCTCTGGAGCATCTCTGGTGGTCTCTGGGGTTCTCTGGAGGTCTCTGTGGGATCTATGCGGGTCTCTGGTGAATCTATGAGGGGTTCCTGTGGGTCCCTGGGGTCCTCTGGGGTCCCAAGGTGGGTCCCTGAGGGTCTCGGGGGGTCTCTGGGAGTATCTGGGGGTGTCTGAGGGTCCCTGGGGGGTCTCTGGGAGTCTCTGGGGGTGTCTGGGGATTTCTGGGGGGTCCGAGGGGATCCCCAGGGGAGTTCTTTGGGGGTCCCTGGGGGGTCTCTGGTGGATCTTTGAGGGGTTCCTGTGGGTCCCTGGGGGATCTCTGAGAGTCTCTGGGGGTCTCTGGGGTTCTCTATGAGTCTCTGGGGGTGTCTGAGGGTCCCTGGGGGGTCTCTGGGAGTCTCTGGGGGTGTCTGGGGGTTTCTGGGGGGTCCCAGGAGATCCCCAGGGGAGTTCTTTGGGGGTCACAGGGGGGGTCTCTGGGGATCTGTGGGGGTCGCTAGGGGGTCCTTGGGGGTCCCTGGGGGTCTCTGGGGGTCCCTGGAGGGGTCTGGGGGTCTCTGGGGATCTCTTGGGTTCTCTGGGGGCATCTGAGGGTCCCTGGCGGGTGTCTGGGGGTTCTCGGCGGGTCCCTGGGGAGTCTCGGCGTGTATCTGGGAGTCCCTGGAGGTCTCTGAGAGTCTCCGGGGGGTCTCTGGGGGTCCCTGGGGGTCCCTGCGGGTCTCTGGGGGTCTCTGGGGGTCCCTGGAAGGGTCTGGGGGTCTCTGGGGGCATCTGAGGGTTCCTGGCGGGTGTCTGGAAGTCTCTGGGGGTCCCTCAGGGGTCTCTGCGGGTCCCTGAGGGGTCTCTGGGAGTTTCTGGGGGCCCCTGGGAGTCTCTGGGGGTGTCTGGGGGTCTGCGGGGGTCCTTGGGCGGTCCCTGGTGATCTATGGGGAGTCTCTGGGGGTCCCTGGGGAGTCCCAGTGGGCTCTCTGGGGGTCCCTGGAGGTTTCTGAGAATCTCTGGGGGGTCTCTGGTGGTCCCTGGGGGGTCTCGGGGGGGTCTCTGGGGCTTTCTGGTGGTCCCTGGGGGTCTCCGTGGGGGTCCCTGGGGGTCTCTTGGAGTCTCTGGGGTCTCTGGAGGTCCCTGGGGGGGTCTCTGAGGGTTTCTGGGAGTCTCTGGGGTGTCTGGAAGTCTCTGGGGGTCCCTGAGGGGTCTCTGCGGGTCCCTGAGGGATCTCTTGGATTTTCGGGGGCCCCTGGGAGTCTCTGGGGGTGTCTGGGGGTCTGCGGGGGTCCTTGGGCGGTCCCTGGTGATCTATGGGAAGTCTCTGGGGGTCCCTGGGGAGTCCCAGTGGGCTCTCTGGGGGTCCTTGGGGGGTCTCTGAGAGTCTCTGGGGGTCTCTGGGGGGTCCCTGTGGGGGCCCTGGGGGTCCGTGGGGGCGTCTGGGAGTCCCTGGGGGGTGTCTGGAGGTCCCTGGGGTGTCTGGGGGTGTCTGGGGGTCTCTGACAGTCTCTGGGGGGTCTCTGGGGGAAACTGGGGGTTCTCTGGGAGATCTCTGTAGCGTCCTGGGGGTCCCTGGGGGGTCCCTGGGAGTGTCTGGGAATCTCTGGGGTCTCTGGGGGTCCCTGTGGAGTCCCTGGGGGGGTCCTCTAGGGGTCTCTGGGGTCCCCAAGGAGGTTGGCCGAGGGACGACATTTCGAGCTCCGCGGGTCCCCAAGGGGGTTGTCCGAGGGACGACATTTCGGGCACCGGGGCTCCCCACGGGGTGGTTGCCGAGGGGCGACATTTCGGGCGCCGGAAGCCCCCGAAGGGGGGCGTTGCCGAGGGGCAACACCTCGGGCGCCGGGGCTCCCCAAGGGGGGTTCCCCGAGGGACGACATTTCGGGCACCGGGGGTCCCCAAGGGGGTTCCCCGAGGGACGACATTTCGGGCACCGGGGATCTCTGTGGGGGTCTCTGGGGTGTCTCTGGAGCATCTCTGGTGGTCTCTGGGGTTCTCTGGAGGTCTCTGTGGGATCTATGGGGGTCTCTGGTGAATCTATGAGAGGTTCCTGTGGGTCCCTGGGGTCCTCTGGGGGTCCCAAGGTGGGTCCCTGGGGGTCTCTGGAGGTCCCTGGGGGTCTCGGAGGGGTTTCTCGTGATCTCTGGAGCGGTCTCTGGAGGTCCCTGGGGGGCATCTCGTGATCTCTGGGCAGTCTATGGGGGTCCCTGGGGGGTCCCTGAGGGTCTCTGGGAGTCTCTGGGGGTGTCTGGGGGTCTCTGGGAGTCTCTGGGGGTGTCTGGGGATTTCTGGGGGGTCCGAGGGGATCCCCAGGGGAGTTCTTTGGGGGTCCCTGGGGGGTCTCTGGTGGATCTTTGAGGGGTTCCTGTGGGTCCCTGGGGGATCTCTGAGAGTCTCTCGGGTGTCTCTGGGGGTCTCTATGAGTCTCTGGGGGTGCTGAGGGTCCCTGGGGGGGTCTCTGGGAGTCTCTGGGGCTGTCTGGGGGTTTCTGGGGGGGTCCCAGGAGATCCCCAGGGGAGTTCTTTGGGGGTCACAGGGGGGTCTCTGGGGATCTGTGGGGGTCCCTAGGGGGTCCTTGGGGGTCCCTGTGAGTCTCTGGGGGATCTCTTAGAGTCTCTGGGGGTCTCTGGAGGATCTCTGGGGGTCTCTGGGGGTTTCTGAGGGTCCCTGGAGGGGTCTGGGGGTCTCTGGGGATCTCTGGGGTCTCTGGGGGCATCTGAAAGTCCCTGGCGGGTGTCTGGGGGTCTCTGGGGGTCCCTAGGGGGTCTCGGCGTGTGTCTGGGAGTCCCTGGAGGTCTCTGAGAGTCTCTGGGGGGTCTCTAGGGGTCCCTGGGGGTCTCTGGGGGTGTCTGGGGGTCCCTGGAGGGGTCTGGGGTTCTCTGGGGAGTCCCTGGGGGTCTGTGGGGGCATTTGAGGGTTTCTGGCGGGTGTCTGGGAGTCTCTGGGGGTCCCTCAGGGGTCTCTGCGGGTCCCTGAGCGATCTCTGGGAGTTTCTGGGGGCCCCTGCGAGTCTCTGGGGGTGCCTGGGGGTCTGCGAGGGTCCTTGGGCGGTCCCTGGTGATCTATGGGGAGTCTCTGGGGGTCCCTGGGGAGTCCCACTGGGCTCTCTGGGGGTCCCTGGGGGGTCTCTGAGAGTCTCTGGGGGTCTCTGGGGGGTCCCTGGGGGGGCCCTGGGGGTTCGTGGGGGCGTCTGGGAGTCCCTGGGGGGTGTCTGGAGGTCTAGGGGGGTCCCTGGGGTGTCTGGGGGTGTCTGGGGGTCTCTGACAGTCTCTGGGGGGTCTCTGGGGGAAACTGGGGGTTCTCTGGGAGATCTCTGTAGCTTCCTGGGGGTCCCTGGGGGGTCCCTGGGTGTCCCTGGGAGTGTCTGGGAATCTCTGGGGTCTCTGGGGGTCCCTGTGGAGTCCCTGGGGGGGTCCTCTGGGGGTCTCTGGGGTCCCCAAGGAGGTTGGCCGAGGGACGGCATTTCGGGCGCCGGGGCTCCCCAAGGGGGTTCCCCGAGGGACGACATTTCGGGCACCGGTGGTCCCCAAGGGGGTTCCCCGAGGGACGACTTTTCGAGCACCGCGGGTCCCCAAGGGGGTTCCCCGAGTGACGACATTTTGGGCACCGGGGGTCCCCAAGGGGGTTGTCCGAGGGACGACATTTTGGGCACCGGGGGTCCCCAAGGGGGTTCCCCGAGGGACGACATTTTGGGCACCGGGGGTCCCCAAGGGGGTTCTCCGAGGGACGACATTTTGGGCACCGGGGGTCCCCAAGGGGGGTTCCCGACGGACGACATTTTGGGCACCGGGGGTCCCCAAGGGGGTTCCCCGAGGGACGACATTTCGGGCACCGGGGGTCCCCAAGGGGGGTTCCCGACGGACGACATTTTGGGCACCGGGGGTCCCCAAGGGGGTTCTCCGAGGGACGACCTTTTGGGCACCGGGGGTCCCCAAGGGGGGTTCCCGACGGACGACATTTTGGGCACCGGGGGTCCCCAAGGGGGTTCCCCGAGGGACGACATTTCGGGCACCGGGGGTCCCCAAGGGGGTTGTCCGAGGGACGACATTTTGGGCACCGGGGATCTCTGTGGGGGTCTCTGGGGTGTCTCTGGAGCATCTCTTGTGGTCTCTGGGGTTCTTTGGAGGTCTCTGTGGGACCTATGGGGGTCTCTGGTGGATCTATGAGGGGTTCCTGTGGGTCCCTGGGGTCCTCTTGGGGTCCCAAGGTGGGTCCCTGGGGGTCTCTGGAGGTCCCTGGGGGTCTCGGAGGGGTTTCTCGTGATCTCTGGAGGGGTCTCTGGAGGTCCTGGGGGGCATCTCGTGATCTCTGGGCAGTCTATGGGGGTCCCTGGGAGGTCCCTGAGGATCTCTGGGGGTGTCTAGGGGTCTCTGGGAGTCTCTGGGGGTGTCTGGGGATTTCTGGGGGGTCCGAGGGGATCCCCAGGGGAGTTCTTTGGGGGTCACAGGGGGGGTCTCTGGTGGATCTGTGGGGGTCCCTAGGGGGTCCTTGGGGGTCCCTGTGGGATCCCTGGAGGATCTCTGAGAGTCTCTGAGGGTCTCTGGAGGGTCTCTGGGGGTCCCTGGGGGTCTCTGACGGTGTCTGGGGGTGTCTGGAGGGGACTGGGGGTCTCTGGGGATCTCTGGGGGTCTCTGGGGTCATCTGAGGGTCCCTGGCAGGTGTCTGGGGGTCTCTGGGGGTCCCTGGGGGGTCTCGGCGTGTGTCTGGGAGTCCCTGGAGGTCTCTGAGAGTCTCTGAGGGGTCTCTGGGGGTCCCTGGGGGTCCCTGCGGGTCTCTGGGGGTCTCTGGGGGTGTCTGGAGGGGTCTGGGGGTCTCTGGGGGTCTCTGGGGGCATCTGAGGGTTCCTGGCGGGTGTCTGGGAGTCTCTGGGGTCCCTGAGGGGTCTCTGCGGGTCCCTGAGGGGTCTCTGGGAGTTTCTGGGGGCCCCTGGGAGTCTCTGGGGGTGTCTGGGGGTCTGTGGGGGTCCTTGGGCGGTCCCTGGTGATCTATGGAGGGTCTCTGGGGATCCCTGGGGGGTCTCAGCGGGTGTCTGGGAGTCCCTGGAGGTCTCTGAGAATCTCTGGGGGGTCACTGGTGGTCCCTGGGGGGGCCTCTGGGGGGTCTCTGGGGCTTTCTGGTGGTCCCTGAGGGTCTCCGTGGGGGTCTCTGGGGGTCTCTTGGAGTCTCTGGGGTCTCTGGAGGTCCCTGGGGGGTCTCTGAGGGTTTCTGGGAGTCTCTGGGGTGTCTGGAAGTCTCTGGGGGTCCCTGAGGGGTCTCTGCGGGTCCCTGAGCGATCTCTGGGAGTTTCTGGGGGCCCCTGGGAGTCTCTGGGGGTGTCTGGGGGTCTGCGGGGGTCCTTGGGCGGTCCCTGGTGATCTATGGGGAGTCTCTGGGGGTCCCTGGGGAGTCCCAGTGGGCTCTCTGGGGGTCCCTGGGGGGTCTCTGAGAGTCTCTGGGGGTCTCCGTGGGGGTCTCTGGGGGTCTCTTGGAGTCTCTGGGGTCTCTGGAGGTCCCTGGGGGGTCTCTGAGGGTTTCTGGGAGTTTCTGGGGTGTCTGGAAGTCTCTGGGGGTCCCAGAGGGGCCTCTGCGGGTCACTGAGCGATCTTTGGGAGTTTCTGGGGGCCCCTGGGAGTCTCTGGGGGTGTCTGGGGGTCTGCGGGGGTCCTTGGGCGGTCCCTGGTGATCTATGGGGAGTCTCTGGGGGTCCCTGGGGAGTCCCACTGGGCTCTCTGGGGGTCCCTGGGGGGTTTCTGAGAGTCTCTGGGGGTCTCTGGGGGGTCCCTGGGGGGGCCCTGGGGGTCCGTGGGGGCGTCTGGGAGTCCCTGGGGGGTGTCTGGAGGTCTAGGGGGGTCCCTGGGGTGTCTGGGGGTGTCTGGGGGTCTCTGACAGTCTCTGGGGGGTCTCTGGGGGAAACTGGGGGTTCTCTGGGAGATCTCTGTAGCGTCCTGGGGGTCCCTGGGGGGTCCCTGGGTGTCCCTGAGAGTGTCTGGGAATCTCTGGGGTCTCTGGGGGTCCCTGTGGAGTCCCTGGGGGGGTCCTCTGGGGGTCTCTGGGGTCCCCAAGGGGGTTGTCAGAGGGACGACATTTCGAGCACCGCGGGTCCCCAAGGGGGTTGTCCGAGGGACGACATTTCGGGCACCGGGGCTCCCCACGGGGTGGTTGCCGAGGGGCGACATTTCGGGCGCCGGAAGTCCCCGAAGGGAGGGGCTGCCGAGGGGCGACACCTCGGGCGCCGGGGCTCCCCAAGGGGGTTCCCCGAGGGACGACATTTCGGGCACCGGGGGTCCCCAAGGGGGTTGTCCGAGGGACGACATTTCGGGCACCGGGGATCTCTGTGGGGGTCTCTGGGGTGTCTCTGGAGCATCTCTGGTGGTCTCTGGGGTTCTCTGGAGGTCTCTGTGGGATCTATGCGGGTCTCTGGTGGATCTATGAGAGGTTCCTGTGGGTCCCTGGGGTCCTCTGGGGGTCCCAAGGTGGGTCCCTGAGGGTCTCGGGGGGTCTCTGGGGGTGTCTGAGGGTCCCTGGGGGGTCTCTGGGAGTCTCTGGGAGTGTCTGGGGATTTCTGGGGGGTCCGAGGGGATCCCCAGGGGAGTTCTTTGGGGGTCCCTGGGGGGGTCTCTGGTGGATCTTTGAGGGGTTCCTGTGGGTCCCTGGGGGATCTCTGAGAGTCTCTGGGGTTCTCTGGGGGTCTCTATGAGTCTCTGGGGGTGTCTGAGGGTCCCTGAGGGGTCTCTGCGGGTCCCTGAGCGATCTCTGGGAGTTTCTGGGGGCCCCTGGGAGTCTCTGGGGGTGTCTGGGGGTCTGCGGGGGTCCTTGGGCGGTCCCTGGTGATCTATGGGGAGTCTCTGGGGGTCCCTGGGGCGTCCCTCTGGGCTCGCTGGGGGTCCCTGGGGGGTCTCTGAGAGTCTCTGGGGGTCTCCGTGGGGTCTCTGGGGTCTCTGGGGGTCCCTGGGGGTCTCTGGGGGTCTCTGGGGGGTCTCGGCGTGTGTCTGGGAGTCCCTGGAGGTCTCTGAGAATCTCTGGGGGGTCTCTGGTGGTCCCTGGGAGGGTCTCTGGGGCTTTCTGGTGGTCCCTGGGGGTCTCCGTGGGGGTCTCTGGGGGTCTCTTGGAGTCTCTGGGGTCTCTGGAGGTCCCTGGGGGGGTCTCTGAGGGTTTCTGGGAGTCTCTGGGGTGTCTGGAAGTCTCTGGGGGTCCCTGAGGGGTCTCTGCGGGTCCCTGAGCGATCTCTGGGAGTTTCTGGGGGCCCCTGGGAGTCTCTGGGGGTGTCTGGGGGTCTGCGGGGGTCCTTGGGCGGTCCCTGGTGATCTATGGGGAGTCTCTGGGGGTCCCTGGGGAGTCCCAGTGGGCTCTCTGGGCGTCCCTGGGGGGTCTCTGAGAGTCTCTGGGGGTCTCTGGGGGGTCCCTGGGGGTCCGTGGGGGCGTCTGGGAGTCCCTTGGGGGTGTCTGGAGGTCTAGGGGGGTCCCTGGGGTGTCTGGGGGTGTCTGGGGGTCTCTGACAGTCTCTGGGGGGTCTCTGGGGGAAACTGGGGGTTCTCTGGGAGATCTCGGTAGCGTCCTGGGGGTCCCTGGGGTGTCCCTGGGTGTCCCTGAGAGTGTCTGGGAATCTCTGGGGTCTCTGGGGGTCCCTGTGGAGTCCCTGGGGAGGTCCTCTGGGGGTCTCTGGGGTCCCCAAGTGGGGGTTGGCCGAGGGACGACATTTCGGGCACCGGGGGTTCCCAAGGGGGTTGTCCGAGGGACGACATTTCGGGCACCGGGGGTCCCCAAGGGGGTTCCCCGAGGGACGACATTTCGGGCACCGGGGATCTCTGTGGGGGTCTCTGGGGTGTCTCTGCAGCATCTCTGGTGGTCTCTGGGGTTCTCTGAAGGTCTCTGTGGGATCTATGGGGGTCTCTGGTGGATCTATGAGAGGTTCCTGTGGGTCCCTGGGGTCCTCTGGGGGTCCCAAGGTGGGTCCCTGAGGGTCTCGGGGGGTCTCTGGGAGTCTCTGGGGGTGTCTGAGGGTCCCTGGGGGGTCTCTGGGAGTCTCTGGGGGTGTCTGGGGATTTCTGGGGGGTCCGAGGGGATCCCCAGGGGAGTTCTTTGGGGGTCCCTGGGGGGTCTCTGGTGGATCTTTGAGGGGTTCCTGTGGGTCCCTGGGGGATCTCTGAGAGTCTCTGGGGTTCTCTGGGGGTCTCTATGAGTCTCTGGGGGTGTCTGAGGGTCCCTGGGGGGTCTCTGGGAGTCTCTGGGGGTGTCTGGGGGTTTCTGGGGGGTCCCAGGAGATCCCCAGGGGAGTTCTTTGGGGGTCACGGGGGGGGTCTCTGGGGATCTGTGGGGGTCCCTAGGGGGTCCTTGGGGGTCCCTGTGGGGTCTCTGGGGGATCTCTGAGAGTCTCTGGGGGTCTCTGGAGGGTCTCTGGGGGTCCCTGGGGGTCTCTGGGGGTGTATGGGAGTCCCTGCAGGTCTCTGAGAATCTCTGGGGGGTCTCTGGTGGTCCCTGGGGGGTCTCTGAGGCTTTCTGGTGGTCCCTGGGGGTCTCCGTGGGGGTCTCTGGGGGGCTCTTGGAGTCTCTGGGGTCTCTGGAGGTCCCTGGGGGGTCTCTGAGGGTTTCTGGGAGTCTCTGGGGTGTCTGGAAGTCTCTGGGGGTCCCTGAGGGGTCTCTGCGGGTCCCTGAGCGATCTCTGGGAGTTTCTGGGGGCCCCTGGGAGTCTCTGGGGGTGTCTGGGGGTCTGCGGGGGTCCTTGGGCGGTCCCTGGTGATCTATGGGGAGTCTCTGGGGGTCCCTGGGGAGTCCCACTGGGCTCTCTGGGGGTCCGTGGGGGGTCTCTGAGAGTCTCTGGGGGTCTCCGTGGGGGTCTCTGGGGGTCTCTTGGAGTCTCTGGGGTCTCTGGAGGTCCCTGGGGGGTTTCTGAGAGTCTCTGGGGGTCTCTGGGAGGTCCCTGGGGGGGCCCTGGGGGTCCGTGCGGGCGTCTGGGAGTCCCTGGGGGGTGTCTGGAGGTCTAGGGGGGTCCCTGGGGTGTCTGGGGGTGTCTGGGGGTCTCTGACAGTCTCTGGGGGGTCTCTGGGGGAAACTGGGGGTTCTCTGGGAGATCTCTGTAGCGTCCTGGGGGTCCCTGGGGGGTCCCTGGGTGTCCCTGGGAGTGTCTGGGAATCTCTGGGGTCTCTGGGGGTCCCTGTGGAGTCCCTGGGGGGGTCCTCTGGGGGTCTCTGGGGTCCCCAAGGGGGTTGTCAGAGGGACGACATTTCGAGCACCGCGGGTCCCCAAGGGGGTTGTCCGAGGGACGACATTTCGGGCACCGGGGCTCCCCACGGGGTGGTTGCCGAGGGGCGACATTTCGGGCGCCGGAAGTCCCCGAAGGGAGGGGCTGCCGAGGGGCGACACCTCGGGCGCCGGGGCTCCCCAAGGGGGTTCCCCGAGGGACGACATTTCGGGCACCGGGGGTCCCCAAGGGGGTTGTCCGAGGGACGACATTTCGGGCACCGGGGATCTCTGTGGGGGTCTCTGGGGTGTCTCTGGAGCATCTCTGGTGGTCTCTGGGGTTCTCTGGAGGTCTCTGTGGGATCTATGCGGGTCTCTGGTGGATCTATGAGAGGTTCCTGTGGGTCCCTGGGGTCCTCTTGGGGTCCCAAGGTGGGTCCCTGAGGGTCTCTGGGGGTCTCTGGGGGTGTCTGAGGGTCCCTGGGGGGTCTCTGGGAGTCTCTGGGAGTGTCTGGGGATTTCTGGGGGGTCCGAGGGGATCCCCAGGGGAGTTCTTTGGGGGTCCCTGGGGGGTCTCTGGTGGATCTTTGAGGGGTTCCTGTGGGTCCCTGGGGGATCTCTGAGAGTCTCTGGGGTTCTCTGGGGGTCTCTATGAGTCTCTGGGGGTGTCTGAGGGTCCCTGGGGGGTCTCTGGGAGTCTCTGGGGGTTTCTGGGGGTTTCTGGGGGGTCCCAGGAGATCCCCAGGGGAGTTCTTTGGGGGTCACAGGGGGGGTCTCTGGGGATCTGTGGGGGTCCCTAGGGGGTCCTTGGGGGTCCCTGTGGGGTCTCTGGGGGATCTCTGAGAGTCTCTGGGGGTCTCTGGAGGGTCTCTGGGGGTCCCTGGGGGTCTCTGGGGGTGTATGGGAGTCCCTGGAGGTCTCTGAGAATCTCTGGGGGGTCTCTGGTGGTCCCTGGGGGGGGTCTCTGGGGCTTTCTGGTGGTCCCTGGGGTTCTCCGTGGGGGTCTCTGGGGGTCTCTTGGAGTCTCTGGGGTCTCTGGGGGTCCCTGGGGGTCTCTGGGGGTCCCTGGGGGTCTCTGGAGGTCCCTGGGGGGTCTCTGAGGGTTTCTGGGAGTCTCTGGGGTGTCTGGAAGTCTCTGGGGGTCCCTGAGGGGTCTCTGCGGGTCCCTGAGCGATCTCTGGGAGTTTCTGGGGGCCCCTGGGAGTCTCTGGGGGTGTCTGGGGGTCTGCGGGGGTCCTTGGGCGGTCCCTGGTGATCTATGGGGAGTCTCTGGGGGTCCCTGGGGAGTCCCACTGGGCTCTCTGGGGGTCCCTGGGGGGTTTCTGAGAGTCTCTGGGGGTCTCTGGGGGGTCCCTGGGGGGGCCCTGGGGGTCCGTGGGGGCGTCTGGGAGTCCCTGGGGGGTGTCTGGAGGTCTAGGGGGGTCCCTGGGGTGTCTGGGGGTGTCTGGGGGTCTCTGGGGGGTCTCTGGGGGAAACTGGGGGTTCTCTGGGAGATCTCTGTAGCGTCCTGGGGGTCCCTGGGGTGTCCCTGGGTGTCCCTGAGTGTGTCTGGGAATCTCTGGGGTCTCTGGGGGTCCCTGTGGAGTCCCTGGGGGGGTCCTCTGGGGGTCTCTGGGGTCCCCAAGGGGGTTGTCCGAGGGACGACATTTCGGGCACCGGGGGTCCCCAAGGGGGTTGTCCGAGGGACGACATTTCGGGCACCGGGGCTCCCCACGGGGTGGTTGCCGAGGGGCGACATTTCGGGCACCGGAAGTCCCCGAACGGAGGGGCTGCCGAGGGGCGACACCTCGGGCGCCGGGGCTCCCCAAGGGGGTTCCCCGAGGGACGACATCTCGGGCACCGGGGATCTCTGTGGGGGTCTCTGGGGTGTCTCTGGAGCATCTCTGGTGGTCTCTGGGGTTCTCTGGAGGTCTCTGTGGGATCTATGGGGGTCTCTGGTGGATCTATGAGAGGTTCCTGTGGGTCCCTGGGGTCCTCTTGGGGTCCCAAGGTGGGTCCCTGAGGGTCTCTGGGGGTGTCTGAGGGTCCCTGGGGGGTCTCTGGGAGTCTCTGGGGGTGTCTGGGGATTTCTGGGGGGTCCGAGGGGATCCCCAGGGGAGGTCTTTGGGGGTCCCTGGGGGGTCTCTGGTGGATCTTTGAGGGGTTCCTGTGGGTCCCTGGGGGATCTCTGAGAGTCTCTGGGGTTCTCTGGGGGTCTCTATGAGTCTCTGCGGGTGTCTGAGGGTCCCTGGGGGGTCTCTGGGAGTCTCTGGGGGTGTCTGGGGGTTTCTGGGGGGTCCCAGGAGATCCCCAGGGGAGTTCTTTGGGGGTCACAGGGGGGGTCTCTGGGGATCTGTGGGGGTCCCTAGGGGGTCCTTGGGGGTCCCTGTGGGGTCTCTGGGGGATCTCTGAGAGTCTCTGGGGGTCTCTGGAGGGTCTCTGGGGGTCCCTGGGGGTCTCTGGGGGTGTATGGGAGTCCCTGGAGGTCTCTGAGAATCTCTGGGGGGTCTCTGGTGGTCCCTGGGGGGGGTCTCTGGGGCTTTCTGGTGGTCCCTGGGGTTCTCCGTGGGGGTCTCTGGGGGTCTCTTGGAGTCTCTGGGGTCTCTGGGGGTCCCTGGGGGTCTCTGGGGGTCCCTGGGGGGTCTCGGCGTGTGTCTGGGAGTCCCTGGAGGTCTCTGAGAATCTCTGGGGGGTCTCTGGTGGTCCCTGGGGGGTCTCTGGGGCTTTCTGGTGGTCCCTGGGGGTCTCCGTGGGGGTCTCTGGCGGTGTCTTCGAGTCTCTGGGGTCTCTTGAGGTCCCTGGGGGGTCTCTGAGGGTTTCTGGGAGTCTCTGGGGTGTCTGGAAGTCTCTGGGGGTCCCTGAGGGGTCTCTGCGGGTCCCTGAGGGATCTCTTGGAGTTTCTGGGGGCCCCTGGGAGTCTCTGGGGGTGTCTGGGGGTCTGCGGGGGTCCTTGGGCGGTCCCTGGTGATCTATGGGGAGTCTCTGGGGGTCCCTGGGGAGTCCCACTGGGCTCTCTGGGGGTCCCTGGGGGGTCTCTGAGAGTCTCTGGGGGTCTCTGGGGGGTCCCTGGGGGGACCCTGGGGGTCCGTGGGGGCGTCTGGGAGTCCCTGCGGGGTGTCTGGAGGTCTAGGGGGGTCCCTGGGATGTCTGGGGGTGTCTGGGGGTCTCTGACAGTCTCTGGGGGGGTCTCTGGGGGAAACTGGGGGTTCTCTGGGAGATCTCTGTAGCGTCCTGGGGGTCCCTGGGGGGTCCCTGGGTGTCCCTGGGAGTGTCTGGGAATCTCTGGGGTCTCTGGGGGTCCCTGTGGAGTCCCTGGGGAGGTCCTCTGGGGGTCTCTGGGGTCCCCAAGGGGGTTGTCCGAGGGACCACATTTCGGGCACCGGGGCTCCCCACGGGGTGGTTGCCGAGGGGCGACATTTCGGGCGCCGGAAGTCCCCGAAGGGAGGGGCTGCCGAGGGGCGACACCTCGGGCGCCGGGGCTCCCCAAGGGGGGTTCCCCGAGGGACGACATTTCGGGCACCGGTGGTCCCCAAGGGGGTTGTCCGAGGGACGACATTTCGGGCACCGGGGATCTCTGTGGGGGTCTCTGGGGTGTCTCTGGAGCATCTCTGGTGGTCTCTGGGGTTCTCTGGAGGTCTCTGTGGGATCTATGCGGGTCTCTGGTGGATCTATGAGAGGTTCCTGTGGGTCCCTGTGGTCCTCTGGGGGTCCCAAGGTGGGTCCCTGAGGGTCTCTGGGGGTCTCTGGGGGTCTCTGGGGGTGTCTGAGGGTCCCTGGGGGGTCTCTGGGAGTCTCTGGGGGTGTCTGGGGATTTCTGGGGGGTCCGAGGGGATCCCCAGGGGAGTTCTTTGGGGGTCCCTGGGGGGTCTCTGGTGGATCTTTGAGGGGTTCCTGTGGGTCCCTGGGGGATCTCTGAGAGTCTCTGGGGTTCTCTGGGGGTCTCTATGAGTCTCTGGGGGTGACTGAGGGTCCCTGGGGGGGTCTCTGGGAGTCTCTGGGGGTGTCTGGGGGTTTCTGGGGGGTCCCAGGAGATCCCCAGGGGAGTTCTTTGGGGGTCACGGGGGGGGTCTCTGGGGATCTGTGGGGGTCCCTAGGGGGTCCTTGGGGGTCCCTGTGGGGTCTCTGGGGGATCTCTGAGAGTCTCTGGGGGTCTCTGGAGGGTCTCTGGGGGTCCCTGGGGGTCTCTGGGGGTCCCTGGGGGGTCTCGGCGTGTGTCTGGGAGTCCCTGGAGGTCTCTGAGAATCACTGGGGGGTCTCTGGTGGTCCCTGGGGGGTCTCTGGGGGGTCTCTGGGGCTTTCTGGTGGTCCCTGGGGGTCTCCGTGGGGGTCTCTGGGGGTGTCTCGGAGTCTCTGGGGTCTCTGGAGGTCCCTGGGGGTCTCTGGGGGTCCCTCGAGGGTGTCGGCGTGTGTCTGGGAGTCCCTGGAGGTCTCTGAGAATCTCTGGGGGGTCTCTGGTGGTCCCTGGGGGGTCTCTGGGGCTTTCTAGTGGTCCCTGGGGGTCTCCGTGGGCGTCTCTGGGGGTCTCTTGGAGTCTCTGGGGTCTCTGGAGGTCCCTGGAGGGTCTCTGAGCGATCTCTGGGAGTCTCTGGGGTGTCTGGAAGTCTCTGGGGGTCCCTGAGGGGTCTCTGCGGGTCCCTGAGGGATCTCTTGGAGTTTCGGGGGCCCCTGGGAGTCTCTGGGAGTGTCTGGGGGTCTGTGAGGGTCCTTTGGCGGTCCCTGGTGATCTATGGAGGGTCTCTGGGGGTCCCTGGGGGGTCTCGGCGGGTGTCTGGGAGTCCCTGGAGGTCTCTGAGAATCTCTGGGGGGTCTCTGGTAGTCCCTGGGGGTCTCTGGGGCTTTCTGGTGGTCCCTGGGGGTCTCCGTGGGGTCTCTTGGAGTCTCTGGGGGTCCCTGGGGGTCTCTGGGGGTCCCTGGGGGGTCTCAGCGGGTGTCTGGGAGTCCCTGGAGGTCTCTGAGAATCTCTGGGGGGTGTCTGGTGGTCCCTGGGGGGTCTCTGGGGCTTTCTGGTGGTCCCTGGGGGTGTCCGTGGGGGTCTCTGGGGGTGTCTTGGAGTCTCTGGGTTCTCTGGAGGTCCCTGGGGGGTCTCTGAGTGTTTCTGGGAGTCTCTGGGGTGTCTGGAAGTCTCTGGGGGTCCCTGAGGGGTCTCTGCGTGTCCCTGAAGGATCTCTTGGAGTTTCTGGGGGGCCCTGGGAGTCTCTGGGGGTGTCTGGGGGTCTGCCGGGGTCCTTGGGCGGTCCCTGGTGATCTATGGGGAGTCTCTGGGGGTCCCTGGGGAGTCCCAGTGGGCTCTCTGGGGGTCCTTGGGGGGTCTCTGAGAGTCTCTGGGGATCTCTGGGGGGTCCCTGGGGGGGCCCTGGGGGGCCCTGGGGGCGTCTGGGAGTCCCTGGGGGGTGTCTGGAGGTCTAGGGGGGTCCCTGGGGTGTCTGGGGGTGTCTGGGCGTCTCTGACAGTCTCTGGGGGGTCTCTGGGGGAAACTGGGGGTTCTCTGGGAGATCTCTGTAGCGTCCTGGGGGTCCCTGGGTGGTCCCTGGGTGTCCCTGGGAGTGTCTGGGAATCTCTGGGGTCCCTGGGGGTCCCTGTGGAGTCCCTGGGGGGGTCCTCTGGGGGTCTCTGGGGTCCCCAAGGGGGTTGTCCGAGGGACGACATTTCGGGCACCGGGGGTCCCCAAGGGGGTTGTCCGAGGGACGACATTTTGGGCACCGGGGATCTCTGTGGGGGTCTCTGGGGTGTCTCTGCAGCATCTCTGGTGGTCTCTGGGGTTCTCTGGAGGTCTCTGTGGGACCTATGGGGGTCTCTGGTGGATCTATGAGGGGTTCCTGTGGGTCCCTGGGGTCCTCTTGGGGTCCCAAGATGGGTCCCTGGGGGTCTCTGGAGGTCCCTGGGGGTCTCGGAGGGGTTTCTCGTGATCTCTGGAGGGGTCTCTGGAGGTCCCTGGGGGCCATCTCGTGATCTCTGGGCAGTCTATGGGGGTCCCTGGGGGGGGGCCTGAGGGTCTCTGGGGGTCTCTGGGAGTCTCTGGGGGTGTCTGAGGGTCCCTGGGGGGTCTCTGGGAGTCTCTGGGGATGTCTGGGGATTTCTGGGGGGTCTGAGGGAATCCCCAAAGGAGTTCTTTGGGGGTCCCTGGGGGGTCTCTGGTGGATCTTTGAGGGGTTCCTGTGGGTCCCTGGGGGATCTCTGAGAGTCTCTGGGGTTCTCTGGGGGTATCTATGAGTCTCTAGGGGTGTCTGAGGGTCCCTGGGGGGTCTCTGGGAGTCTCTGGGGGTGTCGGGGGGTTTCTGGGGGGTCCCAGGAGATCCCCAGGGGACTGTTTTTGGGGTCACAGGGGGGGTCTCTGGGGATCTGTGGGGGTCCCTAGGGGGTCCTTGGGGGTCCCTGTGGGATCCCTGGGGGATCTCTGAGAGTCTCTGGGGGTCTCTGGAGGGTCTCTGGGGGTCCCTGGGGGTCTCTGACGGTGTCTGGGGGTGTCTGAAGGGCTCTGGGGATCTCTGGGGGTCTCTGGGGTCATCTGAGGGTCCCTGGCAGGTGTCTGGGGGTGTCTGGGGGTCCCTGGGGGGTCTCGGCGTGTGTCTGGGAGTCCCTGGAGGTCTCTGAGAGTCTCTGGGGGGTGTCTGGGGGTCCCTGCGGGTCTCTGGGCGTCTCTGGGGGTGTCTGGAGGGGTCTGGGAGTCTCTGGGGGTCTCTGGGGGCATCTGAGGGTTCCTGGCGGGTGTCTGGGAGTCTCTGGGGTCCCTGAGGGGTCTCTGCGGGTCCCTGAGGGGTCTCTGGGAGTTTGTGGGGGCCCCTGGGAGTCTCTGGGGGTCTGTGAGGGGTCCTTGGGCGGTCCCTGGTGATCTATGGAGGGTCTCTGGGGATCCCTGGGGGGTCTCGGCGGGTGTCTGGCAGTCCCTGGAGGTCTCTGAGAATCTCTGTGGGGTCTCTGGTGGTCCCTGGGGGGTCTCTGGGGCTTTCTCGTGGTCTCTGGGGGGTCCGTGGGGGTCTCTTGGAGTCTCTGGGGTCTCTGGAGGTCCCTGGGGGGTCTCTGAGGGTTTCTGGGAGTCTCTGGGGTGTCTGGAAGTCTCTGGGGGTCCCTGAGGGGTCTCTGCGGGTCCCTGAGGGATCTCTTGGAGTTTCTGGGGGCCCCTGGGAGTCTCTGGGGGTGTCTGGGGGTCTGCGGGGGTCCTTGGGCGGTCCCTGGTGATCTATGGGGAGTCTCTGGGGGTCCCTGGGGAGTCCCACTGGGCTCTCTGGGGGTCTCTGAGAGTCCCTGGGGGGACCCTGGGGGTCCGTGGGGGCGTCTGGGAGTCCCTGCGGGGTGTCTGGAGGTCTAGGGGGGTCCCTGGGGTGTCTGGGGGTGTCTGGGGGTCTCTGACAGTCTCTGGGGGGGTCTCTGGGGGAAACTGGGGGTTCTCTGGGAGATCTCTGTAGCGTCCTGGGGGTCCCTGGGGGGGTCTCTGGGAGTCTCTGGGGGTGTCTGGGGGTTTCTGGGGTCTCTGGGGGTCCCTGTGGAGTCCCTGGGGGGGTCCTCTGGGGGTCTCTGGGGTCCCCAAGGAGGTTGGGCGAGGGACGGCATTTCGGGCACCGGGGGTCCCCAAAGGGGTTGTCCGAGGGACGACATTTCGGGCACCGGGGCTCCCCACGGGGTGGTTGCCGAGGGGCGACACCTCGGGCTCCGGGGGTCCCCAAATGGGAGGTTGCCAAGGGGCGACATTTCGGGCGCCGGAAGTCCCCGAAGGGGGGCGTTGCCGAGGGGCGACACCTCGGGCGCCGGGGGTCCCCAAGGGGGGTTCCCCGAGGGACGACATTTTGGGCACCGGGGCTCCCCAAGGGGGTTCCCCGAGGGACGACATTTCGGGCACCGGGGGTCCCCAAGGGGGTTCCCCGAGGGACGACATTTTGGGCACCGGGGGTCCCCAAGGGGGTTCCCCGAGGGACGACATTTTGGGCACCGGGGGTCCCCAAGGGGGGTTCCCGACGGACGACATTTTGGGCACCGGGGGTCCCCAAGGGGGTTCTCCGAGGGACGACATTTTGGGCACCGGGGGTCCCCAAGGGGGGTTCCCGACGGACGACATTTCGGGCACCGGGGGTCCCCAAGGGGGTTCTCCGTGGGACGACATTTTGGGCACCGGGGGTCCCCAAGGGGGTTCCCCGACGGACGACATTTTGGGCACCGGGGGTCCCCAAGGGCGTTGTCCGAGGGACGACATTTTGGGCACCGGGGATCTCTGTGGGGGTCTCTGGGGTGTCTCTGGAGCATCTCTTGTGGTCTCTGGGGTTCTCTGGAGGTCCCTGGGGGTCTCGGAGGGGTTTCTCGTGATCTCTGGAGGGGTCTCTGGAGGTCCCTGGGGGGCATCTCGTGATCTCTGGGCAGTCTATGGGGGTCCCTGGGGGGTCCCTGAGGGTCTCTGGGGGTCTCTGGGAGTCTCTGGGGGTGTCTAGGGGTCTCTGGGAGTCTCTGGGGGTGTCTGGGGATTTCTGGGGAGTCCGAGGGGATCCCCAGGGGAGTTCTTTGGGGGTCACAGGGGGCGTCTCTGGTGGATCTGTGGGGGTCCCTAGGGGGTCCTTGGGGGTCCCTGTGGGATCCCTGCAGGATCTCTGAGAGTCTCTGGGGGTCTCTGGAGGGTCTCTGGGGGTCCCTGGGGGTCTCTGGGGGTCTCTGACAGTGTCTGGGGGTGTCTGGAGGGGTCTGGGGGTCTCTGGGGATCTCTGGGGGTCTCTGGGGTCATCTGAGGGTCCCTGGCAGGTGTCTGGGGGTCCCTGGGGGGTCTCGGCGTGTGTCTGGGAGTCCCTGGAGGTCTCTGAGAGTCTCTGAGGGGTCTCTGGGGGTCCCTGCGGGTCTCTGGGGGTCTCTGGGGGTCTCTGGGGGTCTCTGGGGGCATCTGAGGGTTCCTGGCGGGTGTCTGGGAGTCTCTGGGGTCCCTGAGGGGTCTCTGCGGGTCCCTGAGGGGTCTCTGGGAGTTTCTGGGGGCCCCTGGGAGTCTCTGGGGGTGTCTGGGGGTCTGTGGGGGTCCTTGGGCGGTCCCTGGTGATCTATGGAGGGTCTCTGGGGGTCCCTGGGGGGTCTCGGCGGGTGTCTGGGAGTCCCTGGAGGTCTCTGAGAATCTCTGTGGGGTCTCTGGTGGTCCCTGGGGGGTCTCTGGGGCTTTCTGGTGGTCCCTGGGGGGTCCGTGGGGGTCTCTGGGGGTCTCTTGGAGTCTCTGGGTTCTCTGGAGGTCCCTGGGGGGTCTCTGAGGGTTTCTGGGAGTCTCTGGGGTGTCTGGAAGTCTCTGGGGGTCCCTCAGAGGTCTCTGCGGGTCCCTGAGGGATCTCTGGGAGTTTCTGGGGGCCCCTGGGAGTCTCTGGGGGTCTGCGGGGGTCCTTGGGTGGTCACTGGTGATCTATGGGGAGTCTCTGTGAGGTCCCTGGGGAGTCCCAGTGGGCTCTCTGGGGGTCCTTGGGGGGTCTCTGAGAGTCTCTGGGGGTCTCTGGGGGCTACCTGGGGGGGCCCTGGGGGTCCGTGGGGGCGTCTGGGAGTCCCTTGGGGGTGTCGGGGGAGTCTATGGAGGTCCCTGGGGTGTCTGGGGGTCTCTGACAGACTCTGGGGCGTCTCTGGGGGAAACTGGGGGTTCTCTGGGAGATCTCTGTAGCTTCCTGGGGGACCCTGGGGGTCCCTGGGAGTGTCTGGGAATCTCTGGGGTCTCTGGGGTTCCCTGGGGGGTCCCTGGGTGGGTCTCTGGGGTACCCAAGGAGGTTGTCCATGGGGCGACACCTTGGGCGCCGGGGTTCCCCAAGGGGGTGTTGCCGAGGGGCGACACCTCGGGCGCTGGGGCTCCTCGAAGGGGGGGTTCCCGAGGGACGACATTTCGGGCACCCGGGGTCCCCAAGGGAGGTTCCCGAGGGCCGACATTGCTGGGCTGTGGGCAATGGGGGTCCCTGAGTTCCCCAGGCACCCCCTGACCACTCTTACCTCCCCTTACCTGCCTGTGACTCCTCTGAGACCCACGATCCACTGTGAGACCCCCCTCCTTTCTCTCTGACTTCTCCTGGATCGCTTTGGACCCTCCTGAACTCCCCTGGACCCCCCTGAATCCCCCTTGGACTTTCCTCAACTCTCTTGGACCACCTTGCACCACTCCCCAGCCCCCCTTGACACTCTCAAAAACCTTGGACCCTCTTGAATCACACTTGGACTCCCCTGGACCCCTCCAAACCCCCTGAACCCCTCTCAAACCTGCCTGGGACCCCTTGAACCCTCCTTAGACCCTTCTGGACCCCTTCGAACCTTTCTGGACACCTCTGAGACTCCCCTGGACACTCCTGGACCCCCCCCAAAACCCCCTGGACCCTCCGAATCTCTCCTGGACCCCCTTGGACCCCTGTGAAACCCCCTTCCACTCCCTTAAAACCCCCTGAACCTTCCTGAACATTCCTGGACCACCTTGAATCCTCCTAGGGCCCCCATGGACCCCCCCCCCCTTATACCCCCAGGGAAAACCCCTGGACCCTCCTGGACCAACTTGAACTCTCCTGGACCCCCCAAAACGCTTTGGACCCCTCTGGACCCCCCTGGGCCCTCTCGGACTTCCCTGGACGTCCCATGTCCCCTGCATGTCCCCCCATAGCCTTCCCATGTCCCCAATGTTCCCCCCATGTTTCCTCCATGTCCCCTGCATCCCTCATGTCCTCCCCATGTCCCCTCGATGTACCCCCATGTCCCCCTGATGTCCCCCCCCATGTCCTCCCCGTGTCCTCCCCCATGTCCTCCCCTTGTCCCCCCATGTCCCCCCAATGTATGTCACTCCATGGCCTCCCAAGACACGCAGCTGCCAGCACAGGACACACACAAATCCCTCCGAAATTCTGGAACACGACATTCCTCTGCAGGGCTGAAAACAAGACGGGGAGGCTTTTTTCCTTTCCGTAGGTGGACTAATGCCCCCAAAACCAGGGAGCTGGGACAGTGGCTGCTCCCTGCACTCTGCTGCACTTGCCACAGCTCCTTCGTTGACTTCCTGGTGGATTTGTGCATCCTCTGAAGGTGGCACTTCTCTGCAAAGCAACTCAGCAAATCCCTTCAGTTTGATTTGTTTCCAGATTTTTCTCCCTAGCACCACAGAGCTCAAAAAGGAAATCAGAAAACCAGGAAAAAAACCCAAAGAACAAAAAATCGCACCGTGCCAACCCCCAGCTCCTCCCACAAAGCTCAAGGGGTCCCATGTGTGTCCCCGCCACCTCCAGCTGGCCACCAGGCCCCCAGAGCTGAGGGAAATCTGAGCAGATACTGAGAAACCTCCTTTGTTGAGCACACTCATCACTGCAGTCCTTCAGGCTTTGCAAGAGTCTGTAGGGATCAGACCCCAATTCCAATCCCTGACTACCTTTCTAACAGGTTTTGTTAGACACACACGGGGTGGTCACTCCAAGAACAGCACACAGAGACTGCACAAGGCATTACAGGATTGCCACGAAGAACAGAAGTACCTTTTCTTTTGCATGGTTTTTCCTCTGCAATAACTATCGACTGGTCTGGTTCCTACTGGACATTTCCCTTGAGGGTTCAGGGCCCTCTGGTGAGGTGGGGTTGTTTAGGGCTGATCCTCACAGGCCCAGACCAAACCCAGCCACCCCATCACTGCTGCACGTGGGATCAGATGGAAATCTCAATACAGCACATAAATGCTCCCCTTCCCTACTACTCAGTCTTTCCTTACAGATGCAAGGAGCAGATTTACTCCATCCTTTGCAGGGACTTGCTTAACTCCTGGCACTGTCCCTGTCCCAGGGAAGCTGCACTAGGACTGTGGGTCTGGGTCCTCTCCAGGCACAATGCAGCTGCTCATATTAACAGCATCAGCAATGCACTCATTTTTTAGCAGCTCAAATTGCTGTGATACAAACCCAAGAATAGCAATTCTTTTCCAGATTACAGTTTTTCTCTAAGTACATTCAAAAAGAGTTCTAGTCCTGGATCCGGTTACTGTCATTCAGTTCAGGCTACCTGAGCCCCCAGACTGCTGGACTGCCTTTCAGTCTCCAGAGCTTTCCCCCAGATTCCACTTTCAGGCTAAGACACTACAGCCTGTCAGGTTGTGAGTATTCTCAGGCCTCCTGACTATGACAGTTACAAGTCAAAAGTGGGCCCAGCTTTCCAGAAGGAATGCAAGCTGACAGTAGCCTAATTCCCTTCAGTGGAGCTCTACTCAGCCAAATCCAGGCTCAAACACATCTCAAACCAGCTCTGCCATTTGCTTTGAAAACACACTTCCCTTTGTGCAGTGAAGGATGAAAAGGTATGAAAAGCCTCAAGCTGAGTCTCACCACAACAGTGGGCCTGAAGAAATGCCAAAGGAGTTTATTGGAGGGGCCTATTCTGGTGAAAGCTCCTACTTTCCAGACCTCCAACAGCATCAGCAGCAGACCCTGAAGAAGTGTGGCACCTACCACGGCTTGGGGTACTCAGTGTCCATCACGGGAGGACATTCTGTTAATGTCTTGGTGATGCCAACAGCACGGATCTGCTTTTCAACTTGTCCCAGACTCTTTCTGGATTTCAGGAATCATCATTTTCTGCAAAACCATTCCAAACTTGTTAGTATGACAGTTAGAGAAAATGTCTTAGAATGATTTATCACCCTATGGTGACCAAAGAAAAGGAGAAACCACACAAAGCACCAGGAAACAGAGAACACAAGACAATTTGTTTCTTAACAATTGCTGCCCTCTTACATAGATGTTTGCACATACAAACTTTTTACAAAGGATAAAAACTAGAGACAGCAATCCTTCCCTTTTATGACCTGCTTAGGAGATCAGTAACTTCAACTATCCGTGAAGAACTGTGGGCAGAAAATCAGAAAAATTTGCTCGAGAAAGAAATGAACCACAAAAGGAGAGGGACCTGGGCAGTCACATTAGCTCGGCCCTTCCTTTTTTCATGTATTTGGGTTGCACAGCTTCCTGTATTTTTTATTTTACAAAGCCTGTAAAATAAAACGCGGCGCCGCAAAACCGTCTGGGTTCCACCGACGCTTCCGAGACTCATTCCTTTTTCATATCGTTTTCCTCATATTTTTTTAAATTTTATTTTTATTTATTTTATTTCTTTATTATTGCCATTACGGGCCGCGCAGGGCTGCCCGGTCTGCCGCGGCCGCTGGCCACGGCCCCGCCCCGCTGGTCACGGCCCCGCCCCGCTGGCCACGGCCCCGCCCCGCTGGCCACGGCCCCGCCCCGCTGGGCGAGCGGTCAAGGCGCCCGCCTGGGGCGCAGCTCCGTGCCCAAACGCCGGTTCGAATCCCGCCCTCGGCCGCGCCCTCTGCCTCGCCGGCGCCGCCTGGCGGACACTGCCGGCAACTGCAGCGCACTCCAGCACCCCCCGCCCAGTCGGGGGTCGTCTCTTTCTCTAGAGCCGCGACTTCCCCTCCACACCACCCAGCAGCGACCTCTGCGCCTGGCAGAGGCCTGAGGCATCCCACTCCAGGCTCTGTGCTTGCTTTGCTTTCTTCCACTGAAACCGCCTTGCCGTGGCAAGGGTTAAATCACAGACCGCAGGGGGAAACACACTGACTGAAACAGAAATAAGTTCCAGCTACACAACACCTCACTGGCCCATCCTGAAACCGCGCAGCAAAGACCCTGGAAAGCCAAGGGGATTCCCTGCAGTCCCGGGGAGCCGGAGGGGACGGCGGGGAACAAGCACAGCCCGCGCAGCTTCAGCCGCTTCTCCCTCCAGACCCCGCAGTCAGCGCCGCCTCCCCGCACTGTCCCGGCCCCCGCGTCTCTGCCAGGCTCAACAGGCAACTCAGGATTTACTTCCTCGGGACCTGACTCTTCCCAGGAGCAGCAAAACTGTTTCTCGGGTCCCGCCCCTGCCGTCGCTGCCGGGACCTCCTCGAGGGCCCGCCCGGCCTCTGCCGCGATGTGCCGCTCTGGCGGGGTATCGGCTCTGTCGCCATGTGCCGCTCTGGCGGGGGATCGGCTCTGTCGCCATGTGCCGCTCGGGGGGGGAGCGCGCCGATACCGCGCCGATACCGCGCCGATACCGCGCCGATACCGCGCCGATACCGCGCCGATACCGCGCCGATACCGCGCCGACAACGCGCGCACGGCGGGGCCGAACTGAAGCTGCGCGCTCCCAGCGCGGGGTCCTGGTGGTGCCCGCCGCGCGCCGCGGCCCCCGGGGCTGTCGTCGCCGGTGCCTGCCTGCCGCCCGCGATCCTCCTCCTCCGCCGCCGCCGCCGCCGCCGCCGCCGTCGCCGCCGCCGCCGCCGCCGGGCCCCCACGGCGGGAAGCCCCGCGGGGCGATGGCGCTGCGAGCGGGAGGGTTCGGGATCAGGCAGGTGGGAAACCGCCTATCAGAGCCGAAGGGGGCCTACGGACGCCATCTTGATTGTGGTCCGGGCGGCCATCTTGAGTGTAGTCCGGAGGTGACGGCCCAGACCTCCAAGACCATAGAGAGCAAAACGGAACCACCGAGTTCCAGGCCGCGCCGCCAGCTTGAGTGTGGCACACACCGCGGCCCTTCCCACGCGGGAAATCACGCCAAATTTTAACCCTTCCCCGAGTGCTGAGAACACCCACAGAGGCAGCAGGTCAAGCTCACGCGGAGCACGTCCCGGTCACAGTGACTCACCGCTAGATAAGCACTGAAAAAGGCGGGGCAGGCTGAGGGCGGGATCTGCCGGGACTGGCAGACACACGCTCTAATGGGCTGCCGTTCTGCCGGCGGGAAGGCGGTGCCAGAGTCGGTGCCGGCAGTTTAGGAGCGATGCGGCCGCCGAGGCAGCCAATGTGGACCCGGCGGGCGCTGCCGGTGTCTCCGCGCCCTCCTTCCGGGCTCCGCGCTCGCCGCTCCCGCTCGGCCCGCGGCGGGGCCTGTGCCGCCTCCCGCCCCGCCCCTCTGCCCTCCCTGCCCGCTGCCGGCACGATCCCCGTCCGCCTCACGCCGTCCGAGCGGCCCCGCAGCCCCAGCGGCGCGGCCCTGGCCCGGCGCCCCGGGAAGCGAAGGGAGCTGGAGGCGGCGGGCCCGGCCAAGGACCCCCCCGGGGCAGCGTCACATTCCAAGTTGCTCGGGCCTCCCCCAGCTCTCCATTTCTTCTCTGCAGAGCACAGCTGGACTCTGCCGGCCCCGAAGACCTGGGGACACCCAGCACCTCCCGGGGACCGGCACGGTTCTCCCAGGGACTTAAAGCGACCCCCCGACACCTCCAGGTACCTCCAGGGTCCTATAGGAACTCTCAAGGACCCCCAACACCCCCAGGAGACCCCCAGGGACTCCCACCATCCCCCGGAACCCTCCTGTGACACTCGTGGACCCCCAAGATCGCCAAACAGCCCCAGGGATCTACAGGGACTTCCTTTTTTCATGTATTTGGGTTGCGTAGCCTTCTGTATTTTTTATTTTACAAAGCCTGCAAAATAAAACGAGGCGCCGCAAAACCTTCTGGGTTCCACCGACGTTTTTGAGACTCATCCATTTTTCATGTCGTTTTCCTCATATTTTTTAATTTTATTTTTTTATTTTATTTATTTTATTCCCTTATTACCATTACAAGCCGTGCAGGGCGGCCCCGCCCGTCGCGCCCGCTGGCTCCGCCTGCAGTGCCTCGCCGGGCGGCAGCAGAGAGAGCGTCTCCCGCCGCCCGGAGACGATGAGCGCAAACACATTCCGGGGTGGAAGGCAAAGGGAGAGCCCTGGGCTATATGGGAAGGCAAACATAGGACCCTGAAGTACATAACAAACCAGTGAGGATGAGAGGGAGCAGCCTCAGCAAGCCCGCAGTGACACAAAACTGGGAGGAGCGGCTGGCAAGCCAGAGTATCATGCTGCTGTCTAGAGAGTCCTGGACAAGCCAGAGAAACGGGCTGACAAGAACCTCCAGAGGTTCATCAGGAGGCATAACTGTCAGCCTGCTTTTCCTTCAAGGACAGGACTCAGTGCTGTTATTCAAGGAAAAACTTGATTTCACCTGTCTGTACTTCTGCCCTACATGTAGCCTACAGCTCTCAACTCATCCAGTGGGTCATGCCTGCACAAGGTCAAACCATGACCTCAGATTGGAAAGCACAGCAGCAGGTTCTCAAGTGAACACTCTCTTGTTTGACAGTAAAAGGGGAAATGGAATTATTTTCTTACAAGAAAATCCCATAAGAGCTCCAAAGACCAAGGTATCAACAGAACACAGGAGCTGCACTGTGGGCTGTACCTCAGTTAGGGGTCTCTTCAACTCTGCAGAAGGCCGTTTCCAGCATCTGAAGGTATGTAAGATTATACTCTTATGCTCTTTTTCCTGCTCATAGATTCAATAAATGGATTTTTGATCAATAATTTACAGAGTCTGAGTGCATTTCTTAGTGGTATCACAGAGCCTACTGTTTAAGTTTCAGAGCTTACAGTTAATTATCCAAGGACTTCAACTTTTCCATTTTGCATAGTAAGCCCTAAACTGATAAAATACAAATCTCGGAAGCCAAACAATCACTGGGGATTTAGAGTTTATGGATGAGATTAGATTTTTACATCCAGTGCCCTGATCAATAAATGAGTAAACAGTGAATCATAATAAATACAGAGCCTTACAAAATAAAGTAATAAACTGTGACTCCCAAGTAAGAAACCAGTGAAAACCACAAACTCTAAACAATAAATTGTAAGTGAAGAACTCTGAATGCTCAGTTTGCAGAAAGAAATGCAAACGGACTATGAGAGCAGGAAAATGGTAGAGACAAGTAAAAAGATGAGAATTTTTGCCTCTAGCTTTACAAGTTTTCATTTGCAAAGGCAGCAGGATGGAACACACACCAGAAATGCTCGCAATTGCTGCTGACAGGCTTGATTTCAGCTGCCATTCATATGACCATACCTAAGAATCAATCTGTAGATTCATCCACTGTACTAAGCTGCACTGCCATTAAACTCACCTGCAACACACAGCGAGCACTAAATCTGCACTATAGGCAATTAGTATTTATGGTCCTGTAGTAAAAGGCATCATCCTATCAAAGCATAAAGCAGTGCAAAACCTGAAAACCCTGCAGAAAAGCACAAGAACACAAATGTAGTATATAAACCTAAGCATTAATCTAATTCACACAAAAGTGGTAAAGGAGAATACACAAGTCACAACCACTGCCCCTCCACCCCTATTTTGAACACTGCTACAACATTTAGGTTTTCTGCAAGGTTAATCTTTCAGGAACTTCCTGTGTCTGCATTTTTGGCATACTCATGCCACACTCCTCTTTCAATTCAGTAATGCACAAGCAGATTCACTTCTTCAAACACTTGCCTGGTTCCTTCTCGCTCATTGCCTCAGATTAACCACATTGCTGAATGCTGGCTGGCACCAGGGAAAACAAATGAACTCCTCCAAACGGTTCACAGCCTACTGTTTAGAGTTCAGGGCTTACAAATTTATTATCTAAGGATTTGGACCTTTTCACGTAACACTAAGCTGTAAACCCTGAACTTTCAGTGTTAAACTACATCTCTTGGAACACAAAGGATTGTTGGTGCTTTACAGCTTATGTATGAGGATAGATTTTAAAACCCATCCCCTGAGCAGTCAGTAAGTAAACTCTAAATCTGACTGATAGACAGTCCCACAGAATAATGTCATAAACCATAACCCTTGAGTGAAAAACTGTAAACAATGAACTCTGAAAATTGACAGAACATGAGTGACGGACCCCTCAGTTTAAAACAATATGCACCACAACACATAAAAGCAGGAAAACAGTAGAAGAAGCTGAGGAATTTTTGCCTACAGCTTTTAAAGTTTCTGCTTCCTTCAGAACTGTAGCAGAACAGGAGCATACATACCAGAAATTTGATGCAGATGCTGTATAGGTCTGTTTTAGCCTCAATATACACGAGTCGATCCAGACTACTGCTGTAACCTGCACTTCTACTGAATCTACTGGTATTACCACAAGCACCATCTTATCTTCATTAGAGACAATTAACAGTATTTTCAGTCTCTTCAGCTCCATGATCCACTAAAAACCACCAGGCAGTTTTAAACTATCTTGTCACTTACCAGCACTCACAGGCAGGGACCACCCACCCACCAGACTCCCATGTCGACATCCTGCTCCAGCGCCTGCCTTCCACCCCACGCCTCCTGGCTGTCCATGTCCACAGGGCCAACAGCACGGACTGGCTGGGGCTGGAAGGAACCAGGGCCCTAAAGTCAGGACAAGGGATGGGAAGGTCAGGTCTGTGCTCTCAGCTCCCTACAGTGAGCGGGTTAGGCCAAGGTGTCCCCAACCCACACCTTCACTTCCAGGCTTCCACCGTGGGCAGGAGTGACTGTCAAAGGCCTTGCTCACCTTACTGTTGTCCCTGCCCCTCACCTGTCCCTTCTACAGGGAAAGAGGCCCTGCCCTTTGCCATGCCACTCTCAGGCAGCACACACGCACTGCCCACTGTCACAACTCATCAGTAGAGGCTGTAATGATAAATTCCCCTCAGGCTGAACAAGGACACCAGACACATGTCAGGGAATTCTTATGCTTTTACTGTACAGCTGCCATATCTCTGTATCTTAAACTCTGGCTAACAAGCCCTTAAATTTATACAGTACATTTCAATAAGTTCTCAACTCCCACAACAAACTCCTCAAAGGTGCTGGCTCACAAGCCATCACACAAAATCAAAGATGCTGGCACATAAACCACAACATCACTATGCAAAGGTGCTGGGTAGCAAGCTACAACACACTTGCACAAGCCCCACTCCCAAAACAAAGTACGGAGTACAGAGCAGAGAATGATAGCTGTGCTTTGCTCAGGCAAAGCAAGGGAAGAAAACAAAGAAAATTAGCAATCTTCAGATCCTGTGTTGGTTCTGCCACGAGGATGATCCAGAGCTGGGGTCGTGAGACAAAGAAAGCTAAAGAAAAAGGGGGTTTGGGGGGAGAGAGAAAAGGACTAAAGGGCCCTGATCTGCTCCCTGTTATGGTTATCGTGGTGCATGTCTCTTATGTAGAACTAGATTTTTCATGCTGTTTTGTTCACTCATGCACAGCCCCTTTGAGCCTCCTCCAGGCAGTGAGTTCGGGGGGGGACTGAGCACAAGTCCCATGGTGGAACAGGGATTTGGCTCAGAACACACTGCCATGGGACTGTCTCCTCCTATCACCTTCTCTGTAGCAATACTCAGAATATTTGAGACAAAACATGCTAAGGTCTGGTCCTCCACAGCTGCAAATCAAAGAGAAGAGCATGCCCCAGGCATCGTGAGGTAAATTGAGACCTCGAGTTTCTTTTTATCTTTTTTGGTTTTTTTCTGTCTCATGCAAGATTTCTTGAGGATTAAGGTGGCCTCCTCTGTCTCCTACTTGTCAGTTTGAATATAGCACATGCAGCTTAACTGCATAAACCATGAAGAGAAGTTTGACAAATATGCTACTTTGAATTGAGTTACATTTTTCCCCACAAACCTTAATACTAGGCACAGAAACAAGAACTGAAAATACACAACAGCATGTGGCTTTAGCAGTTGCTCTTCTGTGAAATATTTTAACCAAATGTAACATCCTTAAGTCATATCAGACACTTTAACCAAACCTTACACAATAAATAAATTACAGTGGTCAGAAAAGCAAGAACAACTGAATGATCTTCAAGGCAAAATGCAAACCTTTTTTCTGACAAAAGCATCACACAGCAACATAGAGAGATTCCAAAGATATCTCATCTTTGTTATCAGTGCTTTCCCCATCCATTCTTAAACACATCTGCACTTAAATCTTTGCTCATGAAATGAGATTCATGAGGAGAGACTGACTGTACAGACCCAGCATCAAAATCATACAGGAGCTTCAATGTAAATGAAGCTCTGACAACCTCTGTCATCTGAGCCTAGCTAATGAAATCTATTGACATTATACACCAAATCCAATACAGATGGATTAAAGTCAAGGCAAAGAGTCAAATTCTAAATCTCTCAAAGCACATGATAGAACTTCCCCAGCCATTGCTCCTTACAGGAATTAAAACGTGCTTTGAGAGATTATTCAATTCCTAAAATGAGCAATGGCTGGGGAATTTCTAGAGTGGTTAAATGTGCTGTCCAGATTTGGATGTCCTCCTTCACCTCCACACTGATGGACAGAAATTACCCTTCCCTATGGGATACATTTTATACTCTCTGGGTGGCTTGAAAGTACTTCTTTCCTGAATTCTTATTGTTCTGCAGGCACCACTGTTATTGACACAGGACAGCTCTTCGACAAAATGAAAAAGGAAAGATTCAGTCCTCAATAAAGCACAATTTTAGGAGTGACTATGTCTATGTCAGTTTTCAGATGCTTAGCCTGGCAGAGAAAATGAACACTTAGAAAAATTTAAGTAAAATTTTCAGATTTTAAAAAATTTATTTAGAGACAGATAAGAGGCATACTTACTTCTTGCTATTCAGCCATTAGCATCAGATGAATAATTTTATCTAAGTATTGAGGTGTTTTAGCATCATACCAAATGCAAGTGCAGCGTAAGACATTGAAACCTATGCTGCATATGGGCCCACCAGGAACTGTTTCACCTAATGGCATTCCTTCACTGGAAAGTGAACAGAGGAGTAGCTGTGTTAAGGAAAGAGGGAGCAGAAAAAATCTGATTGAAGCAGAGTGGGATGTAAAGTATTACAAAGCATTAGTAGCTGTATGCCAGCCCAAGGAGAACTGCTGACTGCATCTCTCTCTTACATATCACAATCCACTGGTTTCCTAGCAATGTCTTGCTATAAAGAGGCTTGGCTCTTATTTTCCACAAGTCATTCAGGGCAATGGTTTCAAAAGATACTGCCAAATATCCCTACCTAAGAAAGCATTCCAACATGTCTTCAGACTCTCTCCCATATAATTCTTTAGCTTCCTTATTCTCTTAGTCTCAGCACCGAAGCCTTTTAAAAATTCACCTCACTTAGTGTCCCAGCCAAAGTCACAGAGTCACAGAATCAGCTAGTTGGAAAAGACCTCTGAGGTCATCAACTCCAACCTAGGACCTAACACTACCTTAAGGCCCCAATTTTATCTCTCCCCTCTTCACTATATCATTGTCATCTCCTCACCAAGAACACAGAAGAAACACTATTTTTATTCTTACCGGTTTCTTCCTTTTCCCATTCTGAAAACTCCTTAGAGATGAAATTCTTTTCAGCCTTTCTTGTCTCTCAATTTCACTTATTTTTATTTATCCTATGCCCTCTCCCATTTTTCTCTCAGCCTTTCCTTTCTTTTACAACTTTTCCTTTACAGCTTTTCCTGCACTCACTCTCACTAAATGGATACAGGGAAATTGGTTTTGATTCCACTGCAATCCCAGCAACTAAGTGACTCTTGGGCCTATTCAGTTCAGCTGAGCTCCATCATTATTTGGCCTGGCTACTCTCTTCCATTCCATAACAAAAGAAGTCAGGTCACAGCCTACAGAAATTATTATCTGTTGTGTTTGTTCTCTGTCTTTTCTGAAAAGGAACACTGAGAAATCTAAATAGACAGTTTCAGCTGGTACTTTGAGGCAAAAGATAGAACAAGATTTACGTCTCTCTGTAATTAAAAATGGGGCCACCTTTAAACCAATAATAAAAGTGTTCCTGTTGCAATGTCCTAACATTCTGAGTCATTCAAAGACTGCAATGCAGCAATATACAGATGCTGAGAAGGCTCAAAATATTGAAACACTTCTGTTTTGATATTATAAAGGACACACTTATCATTAAGTGTTTGTCACTGAATATATTCTTAGCAGACTGAGCCAAGTGAAATGTATTTTCAAAGAAATACAAGTGCTGCAGTGGAGTCTCATGGAAAGTTGAGAAAAGCAAAGAAAAGAAAAACACCATTGGAAATGTGTACGATTTAAGCCCTTTAAAGATTCACCCCAAGGTGACGGTGGGATATCATTATACTGGTTTGATGTAATACTAAAGGTCTTGAAAAAAGAATGGCTGGGAACACTTCATTGGTGGCCCTTACCTGAGCATGCATGTTTGCTTGTCCAGGCTTATTCATAGCCTAGTTAAGAACTGAAATAGGGTCACCTATTTGCTGCCAGAAGGTGGTAACAGGATCTGTACAAATATGGACAGCCTCCTGGGTCAAACGGGATGAAGGTTTGTTGTTTTACAGGAGATTTACTCCTATAAATAATGTGACTGAAAAAACAGTATTTAGCTTTAGGAAACCTCCTGTGGTCAGTAACCTTGTAGTTGCAAAGGAGACAAGCAAAGCTGTACAAGTTGCACAAATTACTCCCACTATATCACAGCACATTTCATAAGACTGCAAGCTGGAAGGAAAAAAATACAAGTTTCTGTCCCACAAGCACACCAGCATACAGCCAAAAGTCTAAGTATTAATGAATATGCCTAAGAAGACAAGAAAAAGGTGACAAGCACGTACCAGAAAATTATACCAAGATCTATCACAAAACTTACATGGCCCCAGAAAGTTTTTGACTTCTCAATGTGCAGAGTAAGAGATTCCTATATCAGGATTATGAAGATCAGCATTTCTGGGCTGCTTCCTTATGTGGTAAGGACCTGTAAGGCTTGAAGACAAAGGTAAAACTTAATAGTTCTTAAATAAGTAAAACTGATGTCACTGCTGTTTTCAGTCTAGTGTGTCCAGCATGCATTTAAGTTTTGTTTCATTAATTACTTCATCCCTCAATGTTAATTGTTAGATTGGCAGACAATCATAGAATGACTTGGGTGGAAGGGATCTTACAGATCATCTGGTTCCAAACCGTGCCCTGACTCCACCATGGACAGGGATGCCACTCACTAGATCAGGTTGCTTAGAGCCCCATCCAACCTGGCCTTGAACACTTGCCAGGGATGGGGAAAGAAGTATTATGCTGCATTAAACCAATAGCTACAAACACACACACACACAAAACCCCCAAACCAAAATAAAGAACAAAACAAAACAAACAAACAAAAACCAACCACAACAACAACAACAACAAAACAACCAAAAAAACCCCCAAGGTTTTTAAGATACTCAGAGGCCTTCATCAGGTCCAAAAATGATGTGGCAGATCTAAAAAAATTTGATGAGCTATGTACAATTAGAAGGCAATTGCTCAGAGTTTAGTTAAGTATGTATCAGTCACATCATCTCTGAAAGAAAAGATTGCTGACAGCTTTGAAGTAAAAAAGATGTTATTAAGGGTACAACACTGGAGACAATGTTAATGAAGAGAAACAGGCAGTTTACCTCATTAACAGAGAAGCTAATGAGGAGGTATAATATATGTCATAAAACTAGTAAGGCTACTGAGACCATGGTTTTATTTGAGACATAAGAAGGTCTCATGTGTCCAAAAGTTTGTTTACTTTCTTCTGCTAAACCAGCTGATCTAGTAAAAGACCTCTATCTACAATTTCTGTTTCTTATGTCCTCCTTTATTGTCCATGGTCATGGTTCACTGTCACAGACATCATATTTAAGTAAGTGGAATTCCACAGCTCACTCTTCTGTGCACTGCAACCAGCACTAGAACTCTCTTCATACCAACCACAATTAGCTCTGAAGATATATCTGGACACAGGTATTGGAAAGATGTGATGAGTAGTTACAAGACAAACATTATACAGACTTCGCGATCAGAGTTGTTTAATATGAGCAGCTCTTCAAAACTAGATTAAAAATTTAAAGAATGCTACTGTGATATCTCTCTTTTGGTCCTGTCCCTTATTGTCTCTCTTCCTTACAGTTTGATGTCCACATCCTTCAGCATGACTCTGCAGTGCCTAAGAGCTCTCTGAATGATTATCTGGCATCTCCCAAGCCTTTCATCTATCGCAGCTGCCCCAAATAGCCACTCCTGCTGCCACCTCATTTCTTGCCCTCCTGACCAATGCACAGCTTTGATCTGTCTTAAGTCTTCAAGTTCAGTTAAGAAGCAATACGAATCTGAACAGAAAAACAACATATAAAGAGTAATTATTAGGAAAATGCAAATGTTCTCTCCTTCATTTTCATTATTTCAGAACAAAATTCTGCCATGTCTAATACAAGTAATCACAAAAGGGTCACATTAAAGGTTTGTATATAATATTTGAAGATTACCCGTGGCTCTAAATATACCCAAAATGCTAGAAATTAAGAACACATTAATTCAAGTGAAGCTATAGACATTAAATGTGCCAGGAATGAAGAAGACACTGGAACCAAAATATTTTCTACTATGCTTTTCATAATTGTTACTGGTTTCTTAAAGAGAGGTTTACTCTTTGCTGTACCTTTTTCTAAATGAAACACATTTCCTCAACATATATTGACATAAGTGCTTTATCCAAATGGGCCTCTTGAACATAAGCTTTATCAATGGTAAGTGCGTAATAACTCCAAGCTCTCTCAGCTGGACCATTATACCCATTAAACATTTAAGTAAAACAGTTTTCAACTTATGTACAAGTGAGATGTTTGTTCTTAGGTTTTGGTTTTTTCCAAAGACGAAATCATGTTACAAACAATTCTGTACTATAGCTTTTAAAAAAGCTATAAAATATACATTTAGATGAAAAACACTGGCTGGGAATTCCTACCTACAAAATTTTTATGTCCTTGGTAGCAGAGAATACGGGAATAAAATCCAGAAACTTTGTGGTAGTCAACATTATGTGATCTAAAATATTCAGAGCATCTCTTGATATAGTTATTAGAAGAACATATAGGATCCCTCAAATAACAGAAAAGATGCCTTAAACCTTTTCCTGAAATACTAAAAATTCCCAGGGAACAGAGTGGGAAGGATCTGTAGCCTAGACTTAGCATTGACAAAATGTTAAAGTTAACCAGTGAAGTTCACTTCATACATAAGATGTTATAGTCAGAAGCATTGCAGGGCTTTCAAATTATTTAAACATTAATGGGAAATACAAATCCAACCACAAAAATAGTACTGAAAAACTCTTAAGGCTCGAAATACACTCAAACCCACATGCTTCAGATCAGTGTCAGCCACAAGAGCTATATCAGTGTAAACTGCTACAACAAACTGACCTTCACAAGCAACGGGCTGCATCAAAATATAAACAGTCACCGGGCAAAAGCATCAGAAAGGAGAAAATGGAGCTTAGGCCTTCTTACTCTGTTAGTAATGGATTTTAAAACAATCAACCAAGTGTCCATCCATACCCAATTAGTACTAGCTATAACTAAGTTTGTCTTCCTATGAGCAACTAATGTAAAGAATGCAGGGCATGGATAACGTGATTGCTGTTGCCCAGCCCAGAGAACAGAACTGCTGCATCTGCATTGTGAACAATCTGGAAGCTGTGGGGAAACTTTGATGAAAATCCTGATAAAAGACAATGAAAAATAACCAGACTGTACAGTGAGAGAAGCATGAGTGTTGTTTCAATGTTTGCACAGGATAAATAATGCTATGGTCTGTGTGAACTATGGAGCTAGAAAGTCATCATTGAGCCAGGCCTGATATACATGGACCAATTAATAAGAAAAGGTATTGTCAAACTAATTATGTCCAGCCTCCTAATACAGTCCCAAAATATTTTTACAAAACCCACTTCATAGGGCATATACTGCAGGGTAGCTACATTTAACAGCTATTGTAACTATTATAGAGTGTAAAATTAAAGATTTTTTTAATGTAGACACATTTACTTGGAATGATACACCTGAGACAGCAAGGGTACTCAGCGTAGCCAATATGGATATTGTAAATTTGACAGACCAAGAAGTTGTTTTCTGCAGACTTTCAACAGAAAAACAGTTATTGATCTCTTAAGTGGAATTTGCAGCATTACAGCACACCATCAGCGTGAATGAGAAATTCATAAGACTGATCAAGTTTGCATTCCTTTAACTGTTCACCAGATACATTTGTTTAGGTCCAACCCAAGTAATTCTCAGCACTGTGACAAGATCTCTGTCCTTCAGCATGTACGATGCTGGATTTAGCACAGAGATGGGGTGTAACACCTATAGACCACTCTGAGCCGTGATGGGTTTGACAAAAAGGACTTCTGATCATCATCTTTTAACCTTACCTAATGACCTTTTCCTAATGCAAACCTGTACATCTCAAGATAAAACTCCACTTAAGGAAGGCCTTACTAATTAGCCCTTGAGCACACGGGCACACCTGGCCAAGAACCCAGGAATGCATTCCTCTTGGCTCACATCATTCAGCTGATGAACAGAAGACCTTGCCACTGAGGTCAGGTGTGGCAGCTGTTACACCACAGACCTGTACGGCTGATGTTCTGTGCAGTCCTGAGGAAGTCATGTAAGAAACACCAGTGTTGCCTGAACTGACGGTGTCATGCCAAAACAGTTCCTTTGAGGTCAATTAAAATGACCTCCCAAGAAATAGTGCTATTGCTTTATGCTAGCAGAAACTGCAAACTATCTTCCCATTGAAGATAGTCCTCATGAGTCCTATAATGAGTCCTATAATCTCTTAGTAAAAATGGATGTAATGATTAACAGTTCAGAGATGGGAAATGAATGGTTATATAGATTTTTGACAACTATAACTGATAAGCATTATTGTTGTTAGTATATCATTCTTGCAGCAATATTCTAATCCTACATGAAGACTCTGGCTTTGTCTAGTTCAAAGACAAGGAGGTTGAGGAGTGACTTTGTTGCTTCCTGTAGGTTCCTGAGAAGCGGATGTGGAAAGGAAGGTGCTGAGCTCTTCTCCCTGGGATCCAGGGACATGATGCCTGGGAATGGCTCCAAGCTGTTCCCAGAGAGATTCAGACTGGGCATTATTGGAATGCATTTCTTGACCAAGAGGGTGGTGAAACACTGGAACAGGCTTCCTAGAGAGGTGTTTTTTTTGCCTCAGGCCGGTCAGTGTTTCAGAGTCATTTGGACTGTACCCTTAATAATATGCTTTAACACTGGGTCAGTCCAAAAGTGGTCAGGCAGTTGGATTAGATGGTTATTGTTGGTCCCTTCCAAATGAACTATTCTATTCCTGAAGCTATTATACTTCTTTAGCTAGGAAAGGGGTTGAAGCATCTCACCTTAACGATACTAAGGTTTTTCAGAACAGAGTAATTGAATTCGCTTCATGTTAATCATAAATATCATTCCAAGTATATGACCCTGATGGGTTTTTTTATAACTTATTTTTGCATGTGACTGAAATTAATGACACGGCCTATACTGGACGAAGAAATAGGCTGAAATTCAGCACAAGTGTAGCATGGAACTAGAGCACTGTTGTAAGTTTGAGTAACTTGGTGGAAGTATTACCACTGCTTCTTCCCAAATCTCTGCTAGAATTTCTGCACATCAAGAACTTTGCATCTCCAGGAATTTTATAATCTGCTACTTTAAGAGTTTTAGCACTTCCTGTAGTAAGGAAGAAAATGCATGTTCAGATGAGATACTAGAATTTTTCTATTTTGAGAGAGTTTAAAACTCTGGTCAGCACATCTGTGGAGGCAAGAAACTGTAAGATTTATTGTTACCTACTGAAGCAGTAGCAGCTGCAATTTGGATACATGACACGGACTCTTCTGCACAAATATAGAGCAAGAGATGACTTTACTGATTTTAGTCAAGTGATAGAGAGAGAAAAGAGAAGTAAATAGCTGCACTGCCTGCACTTATTGCAGGCAAATGAGGACTCAAATTGGTGACAAATCCCTGCTTTCTGCTCCCAGCTACATGTCCTAATCAGTAGGTCTTGTGGCCTCCCATCCCCGAAAAATGATTAGAAAAGGGGAGCAGAGAGAGATAAAGCAGAGGCCAAGTTAGGAGAAAAACACGTGTGTGTGCCTTGTTTGGACTATTTGCAAAACGAAAAGAGTCTTATAAATCTGTTCTGTGTTCACCATTAATATTTAAACCTTTTCATTAAGTTTAAGGAAGCAGAGAGAGGTCTCAGCATTTCAACTTTTTAACAGTTTTGTAAAGATTGGTGAGAGAGGTAACTACTTCTCCCATGAGTTAAAAAAAGCCTCACCATCAATTTACTTCTTAACAGATCCCAGGTTATTAATGCAACCAGGAGAAAAGCTTCTAATGTAGCCTGTATTGTAGACCACTGAAAATCAAACCAAAAATAAAACAAAAGAAACTGAGGCCTACTTGCTTCACTGCTTATAGGAATGCTTCTCATGTTAGTTATAAGAAATCGAAAGGATTCCTTAATCCACTAAACATGTGCTTGCTGTCATGTATTCAGTAACAGGCACCAAGCAAATGATGGCCTTTTAGAAGACCATCACATTTATGTAACAGGTGCTTTTTTTTCTAAGAAAACAAGGCTCTGGGATGGGCAAAGAGAATGTCCATTGGGAAAGGAGAATGCAAAGACTTGAAATAAGTTGGAGCGACAACATATTAATTTGATTATTCAAATAGAAACACAAAGGCCTTTACAGTCCTATTGTAATAAGTTACATTACACTGTAATCCTAGCACTAGAAAAAATTTGTGCCAAATTTTAAAATTCTATGCAGACTACTCATAAGGTGTCAAAAAATAGAAGTCCAGTCCAGCTTCACTGTAAGGTCAAGGTCAGAAGAGTTTCCAAAAGTAAAGGGGATGATCCAGAACAGCTTTTGTCATCAGAGAAGTCTGGGACAAGTTCAGGGCAAGACAGAGATGGCAGGACAAAAATGGACTCAAACCTCTCAACAGTCTTGAATCAGGTTATATTCTTTCCATCTATCCAGCTATGCACTTCAGACCCTTCAAGTCTATTTCCTAACTAGATAGATTACCTTTTCAGTGAAGTGTTGTAAAGAGTGAATTCCATTAAGTACTTTAAACTTGAGCAGAATACATGGAATCAACTCTTCTGGGTTGTTTTTTGGTTTTTTTCCTCAGATTTTGCAGAGGCAGAAATAATGTTTTATTATGAAACTTTCTCTACGATGTTTTTTATTAGTTTAATGGTTGGACTCACTGTGCACATTTGCAAAATTATTAATTAGCTCAAGTGTAAATGGCAAATTAAATGCTTTAGAAGTTTACACTAAATAAGGTCTAGTTACAGGGATAGTAGTTTCTGTTACTGCTGTGTAAATCCTAACTACATTTCAAAACTCCTTCTTAGCACTTGGTGTTGTGAAACACCTTTTAAATTACATTATAAATAAGTTCCTATTAAAAGAACACTATTAGTCATAAAAAATAGAAAATTCTATAATGTGTAATTTGACTTCTGTGGCATGCATGGTGATGCAATTTTTTAATTGCATGATCACAGGTTCATTTTCCATAGGACTTGCACCATGTTCAGTGCACTGGTATTCCCTAATGAGCTGCTACGCAGCACTTTGTCTGTTCTTTCTGAATGCTGTCTCTTTATCTAGCAAAACCTATGTCTTCTTCCTCCTCACCAGGTTTTTATTAAGTCCTATTGTATGCTGACAAGTAACAGTTTCTCTGGCTGGTTCCCATCCTCATGTACTTATCTTTCACTGAGTCTTAAATTTATTCCCTTCCATCAAAACTGAGGCCTAGCTAGTTTTTTTGCTCAGCTTGGTCTAGGCTTAGATATTTTCCCATCCAAGCCCTCCTATCACAAGAGCTTAACCCAAGCATTCTTCTCTTTTGGGGGGGCTTTTTTTCCTGCTATCCTCATGTCACATGATCTTTTCTTCCATTGTACTGGAAGCCAGTGGGATACCTTCCTACCTCTCAGGTTCTTCCTCTGGCTTTTCCCTTCAGGTTGTGGAGAAAAGAGTGTAGCCAGTCAGTAAAAGGCACAGATGTACATGCAGTGGAGTCACACAAGGGAACCACAGAATTTACAGCTTGCTCGACCACAAACATCAGAAAAATCTCAAACAGGCATGTGTAAACAGGTGTGTGCATCGGCGGGGGGAGCACTTCTGTCATACTTTCAAGCTAAACACCAACAATCCTAGGTTTTTTGTTCTGATTGTTTAACATGGAAACCAGAAGGAATTGTGCTCTTTTGCTCCACTCTAACATAATACAAAGAAACCAGGGGACAGGGGGAGGGCAGTCACCAACAGCGGCTATTCTATTGTTTTCTCTCAAAAACTTGGCAAAGCAACAAGCTAGACACAGCTGAAATGTGCTGGCTGAAAATGTCTCAAAACTTTCATCTGAGACAGACACAAACCATGCCTAACACCATCACAGAGAAAGTTTGTCAAAGCCTTGGATACCTGACAAAGGGTTGCATACCAGAAAATATTAGTAATTCCTGTAAATGTACAACATAACCAGCATTGCCTACAATTATGATTTGCACATTGTTATGTGATGTTTTATAAATTAATGGTACGCTCTAAAAACATGTTTTGTTTTGGGTCTTTTTGTGGTTAGACAAAGGAGCGCTTCCTTTTTTGAAAAGTAAGAAATTTGATTTTAAAATAGGTCTACAAAAATTGTCTCAGCTCAAACATAATTTCCCATGCTGAGGAAATTTGGCGTTTTCTTTGTTCATCTGTTTGCATTTGAGATTTGTGTTTTTTAAAAATCCTTTCATGACAAAGCTCACTTGCCATTTCAAGTTAGAAAGAAATCCTCTTCCTGACAGACTTCCCTCAGTTTATTGTGGCTAAAAAGCAGGTATAGGTCATTGTCTTGAAGAAGACAATGGATTGCAGAAAAGGTCCTGGGTGTCCCGAGGACACTGAATTGAACATGAGGCAGCTGTGTGCCCTTGCTGAAAAGGGAAACGCTATCCCGAGCTGCGCAAGGCAAAGTGCAGCCAGCAGGTCGAGGGAGGGGATCCCTCCCCTCTGCTCAGCTCTGCTGAAGCCACATCTGCAGGGCTGTGCTGCCTTCTGGGCTCCCCAGTATGGAAAACTGAACATACTGGAGAGAGGGCAACGAAGGGCCACAAGGCTGGAAAAAGGACAAGAAAGCATCTCTTCTACGAGCAAAGGCTGAGAGAGCAGGGACCACTCAGCCTGGAGAAGAGGCAGCTCAGGGGATCTCATCCACCTGTACAAACACGTGCAGGGAGGGTGCCAAGAGGACAGAGCCAGGCTCTTCTCAGTGGTGCCCAGGGCTGGGCCAGAGGCCACGGGCAGCAAGTGCCACACAGGAGGCTTCCTGCAAACATCAGGAGATGCTGTCACTGCCAGGGTGGCCAAGCACAGGCACAGGCTGCTCAGCAGCTGCCACAGGGCCCTGACATGGCTGGAGGACTGGGGGTGTCTGGCACGTGCGGACACTGCAAACCGCTCCCTGCAGCTGTGGGCGCCTTTGGGCCGGGCCTGGGTTTGGTCCGTCGTCTCTCAGGCCTTGGCAGCCTCCGCCGCTGCCAGCCTGAGCCACAGCTCCCTGAAACGGTCCTACCCTCTATTCGCGCAGAGGAGCATTTTCAAGCTCCGCTTTACCCGAGAGGCGCTCGGGGTGCGCGGGTCTGAGGGTCCCGGCCCGGCCCGGCCCGGCCCGGCCCGACCGAAGGAGCTGGTGACGTGCGGCCGCCGCAGGAGACCATGGCGGGCACCCCGCCCGGGCGCCGCGGGGATCCCTCGGGGCGGGGGCTCCGCCCGCGGCCGCGGCCACGGCGCTCGTGGCCCCGCCCCTATATAAGGGGTGGCCTCGGCGCGGCCCCGAGCGCGGCCGCCGCCTGTCCCGCACGGAGCCGCTCCGGGCACCATGGCAGGTCAGTGCGCGCCGGGCACGCGCCGCGGGAGCGAGGGGAGCGGGAGCGGGAGAGGGAGAGGGGCTGCCGCTCCTACTTTTAGGCGACCGTCCCGGTGGCGAGAGGGCTGCGGCCGGTGGGAGCAGGGACTGCCCGCGGGGGGTCGGGCCGTCCCGCCGGGCCCGGCCGCGCGGTCCGAGAGGACGCGGCCTGGGTGCCCGCCTCGGCCCCGAGCGGGGGATGTGCCGGCGTGGAGCGGAGCGGGACGGGAGAGAAGGGCCACTGTGGGGCCTCAGCGGCTCACAGGGCAAACCCAACTCTCTCTTGAAACGCCAAAGAGAGCGGGTGACTTCGGTGACTTTAATACTTTACACTGAGTAGTTCCTCACCGCCTCTTTCAGTCCGTTTGGCTTCTTTCTTCCGTTGTTTTTCTTTTTCCCCCGATTCTTCTTCCTGAAGCTGTCAGTGGAGTCGGCTTCATTTTCAGATCTGGAAGCCTGCAGGATGCCCGCCTCCCGATGCGTGTCCTAATTAGATGCTCTTGTCTCCAGGAATCCCGTACCCAAAAACATTCAGATGTACAAGTAACTAACTCAAAGAACAGGGGAAAAGGCAAGCACCTGTGAACTCTGGCTATGCTTACGAAAAAGCTTCCAGGGGAATTTTGAAAAGATCTGGGACAAGCACGCCAATCACCTTGTGCATGCCGTCAAATGAAAGATTGCTTCTAGCTCGAGCTTCCAGGATGCTCTTGGGTGTGTAAGGGCTGGCGCGAAGACCCTGACAAAGGGGTAACCGTGCAGCCAAAGATGCCTCTCAAGTATTGTGGTTTTGTCAGGATAAACAAATTATGAAGCTGTGCAACTGTCTTTCATTCTCTTTGTTTTTGCAGACATGCTACCAACAGTTCATTATCTATCAGGAGCAATAGTGGCGGCTGTGTAAACATAAGATACTGTGGAGGAAATATTTACAGAGAATTGAGACGGGAGACCCAAACAGCTGAAATACCTGTGGTAGAGGTAGAATGGACTAGTCTCTTGCAGATCTAACTTCCATAATAATCAGGAACTAGTCTTGCCCAAATTGTAGCATGGACTCACGTACCTATGTATGTAGAGAAGATATGAAATAGAACACAGTTTATTCAAAACTTTGGAAAGCTGTGCGGACGTGGATGGTCTACAAATTGGCAATTTTCACCTCCTGTCAAGCAGCTGAAAAGTCTTCTACTGGTGTTGGGATGTAATAGGGGGCTTCTTAGCCTTTGCTTCATCATTGAATAGACTTTATTTCTCTAGGACAGACCTTTGTGAGGGAATATTCAGCTTCAGTGAGACGAGAAGACATGGTAGAAGTATACCTGCTAACAGGTCAATGCACAAAGTCTAGTCTTTCAATGGCAAGGTCACTTTAAGAATTAGTCTTACACTGGCTGGGGGGAAAAAAAGGCAACACTGAGATGAATGTTGGGCACAATCCCGCTTTGTCTACCCTGGATTTTTAGTGAGTTATCTGAGAGCATAAAGCATTGGACTTCTGTGTATTGAGTAGTAACATGCAAAGTAGCTACTGAAAACCCCCATGCTTTTTGGAGGCTGCTCACACCACTTAAAATGTTACACACTTGCCCTTTCAAAGAAACATAAAGTTGTTCTGTGGACTTGCTGAATATAACCTAGTACAAATAGGCAGCCAAAAGTGAATTGAAACAAAATATCTTTATTCCTAGCATTACAGAAGGTTTTTTTATCTTTGTGATTGACCACCATAATCTAAATCCCTTGGGACTAGTTGGTTTTTTTGCTAAGCAAAACAAGATTTTTCAGCTGGTCTATAGATCTTGCAAACCAGGTTTGCAGAGGTTATAGACAATTATGGCACATGACTTTCTGTCGCCAACTGTTAAGGTGTTATTAAATTAAATTGATATTAATGATGACTGCTGCATGAATTTAGGAGTTGTGCCAAACAACAGTCTCCCCCAAAGAAGTCAGTATTTTAATCTTACTACTTGCCTTGATAGTAAGCCTTTAAGTACCCAGAATCCTCACTGTGATGTAAAGAAAAAAATCACAGTTGCTAAAATGAATTTGCATCTGAAAATCTACTCTTGAAATTCTTAGGAAGAAACTATTTCATTGATACTGTTGAAAATGAATTGGTAGAAAAGAGCATACCTTACAAAGGGCTGTAGCTTGCAAAGGAGGTCTACGATAATTAACAGTGAACTGAAGAACTTTTATGAGTTACTTCTTTGCCTTTGTCAGTCCCACCCTGAGAGTTTAAAACAACATAACAATTGAAAGGATGCAAAGCTTGCATTATAAGGCCTCAATAAGCATATATGGTGAAACAATACACCTTAATCTATTTCTGAGATACTGTTGGAACAGATTATACTTCATACTTAAACAATCCAAACTTACCTCTTTTTTGCTTGAAGAGTAAAAACTGTTGCCACAAGTTTTAAATCGCTTTTTGTATTGCTAGTTATGTCCCATTTAAATCTTGCATTTTGTGATAGAGCTGCAACCATGGGTTGCAGAACAACTCATCTGCAAAATCCTGAGCTGGTGAAACTTAGAACTGTTGTCCAAGATCTAGTTCAATGTTTACTCTCATTTGAAAATGAAATGGAAGTTTTACACTGCTGTAGCTTCAGGGTTGAGAGCTAAACCTACAGTAACTCTACAACACCCTCCTAACTTTAGGCCTAATGCAAGCCCACAGACTCCAAACACTTTTACTTAAAATAGCATATTCATGGCCAAAGTAATGCTCTTTAGACTTTTTTGGATTGTCTCTACATTTGGCATGACTGATTTAACCTGGGGGCAAATTTGAGCTGGTTTTCTCTTGTAATGGTCGATTTTTTAAGGTGTTTTACTGTGTTTTGCCATGTGTCAAGTGACTGACAGCAAGTATGGCTATGCAAGTATAATCTGCTCCATTCACCCATGTTAATTAGGGTTATCAGCTATACACAGAGTTAAAAGGCATGTCTCGGAGGTATCACAGCATGATTACCTAAGGATACTGGATTTCCAGTATACTTGTCTCACAATAAAGTAGTGGATCGTGCTAACTTGACCAAGTTCATTTCTTCCAGACCAATCCTTTGTGACTCTAGCCACAAATGACTCCTATGTGAAAGGAGCACTGGTACTTGGTTCGTCTTTGCAACAATACAGAACAACAAGGAAGCTGACTGCACTCATAACTCCTCAGGTCTCAGATCTTATGAGGTAAGGTTACTTTATGTACTTCAAACTGCTACAATTCCTGCTGATGTGCAGGTTGAAAAATACAAGTTAAATTCCTTGATAGTAACCTTTCAAAACTCTGGAATTTAAACACCTAATTTTAACAGAATTCAACTTATCTATACTATCTGGGATTCGGTAAATTCTTCAAACATGAAACTGCTATGTTTTGGTGGGCTTTTTTTTTCCTATGATGAGTTAAATAAATACTCTGTAGTTACTAAACTGTGACTTGATACTGATAATTCAGCTAGATCTTTGCTTTTTCATAGACCTACTTAGAATTGTCCAATAATATTATATTGCCTGTATGTTCGTTAGTGTTGTGTGTTTGCTGTGGAGGGGGCAACAGGGGATTGGTGTTCATTTGTTTTGCAGAAGTGTTCCTGATTGAGATAATGTAACACGAACTCTCTTGAAATCTAGCAGACACTTCAAATCAAATTTTATCATAAGAGAACAAGAACTAAAGTAGCATGAAGTACATCAAATCAGTACCTCAAACAGGCATCTAACAAGGTCACCACAGTACAACAAAGGAAATTCACAGGCAACTGCTTCCTACAGCCCCTCTAGAATAGTCTCAGTATGGAGTAGACTGAGTTCTCTTTCGACTTTTACGTAAGAGGAGGGAAAATCCCCAAAACAGTTAATAGTATGTAAAATTACAGATGATGGGTCTAGATTCTCTACATGGGAAAGTTCTTCAGAAAAGACTTGTCAATATTTAGAGACAGTAGAGAGGTGACTCAATAAAAAGAGGACTAACTCCCGCTGCAATCTCCTGGCAGCTAAATGGCCATATCAATGTTAAGATGTTACATACAGGAACATCCATTCCAGCCTATCAGGCGAGTGTGCTCTTTTAAGATGAATCAATCCTAAATATGCTTTATGTGCTAGCGCAAGCCAGCTAGTACTGTGCCCTTAGACTGATACCCACCTACCTAGTGGTGTAACAAGAACTTGCCTTTCTCATCCTGTCTCCACCAACAAGGTATGCCTGAAGTTCAGAACCAACTATCCACACTAAACTCTCAGTATAAAGACAGCCTTGCAAGGCAGAGTTCCAAAACTCATTTACAAGCTCTGTGGCTCAAATTGCACTGGTAATTGCTGAGCATTCAAGACACACTGTAAAATACCAAGACTTTACAGACGTTTGCTTTTTTAAAGAGCAGGAACACCTTAATCTCTCTTGAACTAATGCCAATGCTTTATTGATGGTAAAGCAAAGGTTGGGTATCCGCCACATAATTTCACTACACTGCCTGAAAGGTTGTCACTCTTTAGTGAACATGATACTGGTTCAAAACATTTCTCTACCCACAGCCATGACTAAGTCAGCTTTGAAAAAACTTTATGGGATAAAGAAAGTTTTAGCAATTGGGTCTAGTCAGATGTCAGAAATACAGAAGAGTGTTGTTTTAACTATTGCATAAACTTCTGTTTGAGCTGTTTAGGATTCAGCTATTGTCCTGCTCGGGCTACTGTAATAGCTTCCCATTTCTTAATTGCCTTAATTGCAAAGTAGATTAAGTTGCCAAAAATCAGTCTGCATGAAAAAAAGCTTTGTGGAAAGTTTGTAGTACATAGCCATGACTTACTGGACTTGGTAGCGATGCCCTGTTTGTGGAAGAACAAAAAACCCAAACTTCTTTCTTCCTCAAGATCTGCCCATTACAAACTAGAAACTTTGAGGCAGACAGATGGATTTGTGCATTCCAGCATATGCAGTCAGCTCTTACTGGTGAAATAAGAAATGCTGCCAGGTTCCCTGTTACACTTCTCTTATGGAATCTTTCACGTGGTCTGGTGCTGGAGTAACAATAGAACTAAATCTTGACTCTTCACCAGGAGAGTGCTGGAGAAGGTCTTCGATGAAGTCATACTGGTGAACGTCTTGGATAGTGGGGATTCAGCACATTTGGCATTAATGAAAAGACCTGAGTTGGGTGTCACACTAACAAAGCTTCACTGCTGGGAACTGACACAGTTTTCGAAGTGTGTTTTCATGGATGCAGACACAATGGTAAGTGGCTGTCTCCTGCTACCTCTTAATGACCCAGTATGGAGGTTTTTGGATTTTTTTCTGTTGGTTATGTTGGTTTATTGTTTAAGAGGAGGGGTCATAAAAGCCTTTTATGAGTTGGACTAGTAGCTGTAAGAATGTGTGTGCCTTTTAATCTAAATTAATTGTAATGAAGTCTGCGGGGACTATTTCCATAAAGTATGCTATTCCCTAAGACAAGAGCATCAATAAAAGAACTCTCTTTCATGTCTTAAGGTTGATGTCATAATCCATGAAAACATGATACCACAATTCACAATCTAAACCCATTTTTTTTCACCCCTTTACAATTAGGCTTTATCAAATATTGATGAGCTTTTTGAGAGAGAAGAGCTGTCTGCAGCACCAGATCCAGGCTGGCCTGACTGTTTTAATTCAGGAGTTTTTGTTTACCGACCTTCCATTGAAACATACAATCAGCTGTTACAGTTTGCCACAGAGAAAGGCAGCTTTGATGGTACGTATTAATTTGTATTTCAATATAAGTTAGACCAAAATGGTAACAGTAGTTGGGATGGCTCAGTAACTACAGGCATATCATGAGGACTCTGTGTTCAATTCAGTGTAACTACACAAAAATTGTATCCTTCTCAGAAATAGAGGCTATCATTACAATATGTAGGGAAACTACCTTTTTCAGACTTCATGAAATAAACCTGAGTTTGGCCTCCAAACTAGCAGTTGTAAGCATTAACAGTGTAAAATCATATAACAAGAAATCTGAAGATGTAGCAAGCACAGTGCATGCATCAGCAAATGAAACTGCACTACTATGCTTCGTGCATTCCTAACACTCGAGGCTTGAATGTTCTGTGCTTACTCAGGTTGATGCAGAAAAAAATAACACTGGTCAACTTTAGCATAGCTTCAGAGAATCAGATATTTGAAGATACAAATATCTCTTCCTATGCCATATGATGGCTTCCTATCATTATAGGCTGATGGCTGTCTCTCCCAATATCAAGTGCATGTAGCCTGCGCTGCTTCCCAATATAGGTCACTTGGGATTGGCCACTGTACCTGATTTAAGCTCGAGAAGCCAAGTTCTGCTGTCCTGCAAGTCTACTGTATCTATTACCATTGCAGTAAAAACCCCTTTTGTTTGCAGACTGCTATAGTTAAAGGCTTATGAATATCCCTGTCTCCTGTCACTAAATTTCATTATATAACTACTGTGGTACAAAACAAAGTCTAACTTAAAAAATGACAGAACGCTACATAAATAAGACCATAAAATGGAGCTCTTGGGTAGAATGTAATTAGTCAGCCTGTTGACGTACCTTTCAGTACTTTTCAAAAAGTAAAAATTCACTACTCACTCTTAGTCTGCAGAATAATCCCTGTTACTGTGTGGATTCCTGTGTGTGGTCTTCTAAAGAACATTAGTCACAGCTGGATGCTTAATGCTACCTACCATATGAATAAGCTCTAATGAATATGAGTACGGCCATGTAGTGAAGGGTCTGTACCTCACTACTGACAAGGTAGCAGTTCGTAGCTTTGTGAGCACTTTCAGATGCTGGGTGCAAACTGATCACCAGCTATGGCAAAATCTCTAGCACAGTTCTGAATCGTTGCATTGAAACCAAAAGAAACCCAAAAAATCCACAAAAAGACAATCCTCTCCCCCTCCCAAAAAAACCCCAACCCATCCATCCATCCAATCAACCAACCAATCAACCAAAAACTCCTTGAACAAACCCACATCTTTATGCGAACCGACTCCTGAGTAGCTCCAGGAATGTGTGAGACCCGGTGGTTGTCTTCTTCAAGCTTTGTGCTTGACTGCTAGCAGACCCCAGGGTCTTCTAGGTTGAAGGACCCTGTCCTTTAAAAGAGTAGAACTGCTTCCACAATACACTCACTGACATGAAAGCTAAAGCTATGCAATGGTGAAAGTTCTTCAATGTCCTAAAGGCAAAGTAATTGTTGCAGCACTTAACGGCAAAAATAGTGGGTTAATAGTTAATGCACCAAATTTCTAGAACTGTAATTTGTACTTCAGCTTTAAAATTAATTTAGTTTTCATTAAGTGATAACACTGATCTGAGTAATGAGACCACAGAGACTTAGGCCAACTTAGGCTACTGCTGAGCTCAGGAACTTGGTGGGGAGAAAGGGAATTGAAACTTATATTGACCTAGCCAGTAATAAAAGGTTCTAGAAAACTTTCAATAAGAGCAAACCTGTGAAGGGTCACTGCTTTTAACAGGGATCCAAACTTAAGCTACCAAGCTATGTGTAGTTGAAGTCAAGCTGCAAGTACCTCCTCTGCAGTAGTAGTAAGCAGGGGACTGCAAGACTTTCGGGAGTATTTCATGTTTATAACAGCAGATTGGTGCTTTTTATGTAATGCTGTTGTCTAGAAATGGCAGAGTAATGGCTACTTAAATAGACAACCAGTTTGTCTATCTGAACTGCACCTTTCTAGATACAAAGGAATATGTCATGCAACTAACTCTAGATACCATCTAAAAGTAGTGGAGGGAAGGGAAAAGGTTTTGAAAGAAATCTAATAGTACTGGTATTTTAAGAATGTTGCTGTTGTTTTGAAAATCCTCTGGCTCTTTAGCCTGGGATCCAAAATAATTGCTTTTACAGTCTTGCTGTATCGTATCTTTCTATGTGTCTGTAAATATGTAGTTAGTACAAGTACTGCCTGGTTCTTTTACCTTATGTGTAAGATCCAGTTTATGTAACAAGACTGCTGTTGAAGTCTGGACCAGGACAGCTAAATGCTGCTTTCATTGTCTGCTTTAGCACAAACACATGCAATCTGAAAAAAAAAGCAGCTGAGTATGTAAAAGAATCTGAGTGAGAGAAAGTCCTGTAGACTAAGTTAAATACACTGTTGCTGCCCCTTCAGTTCTCTTGTGATAGACATAACTCCTTCAAAAGTGCTTTCCTTCCTTTAGGGGCTGAGAGGCAAGTCAGAGTTTTGAAATTACTGGACTGAGTCCTCAGGCAGTTTCTCACTCTGCAATCTCTATGTATGCTGACAGCTGTAACAGGATACCTAGAATTTATATTTGTCAGTGTACTGTCTGGACATCTAAGTTTGTGCCCAGCGTTGAGATACTTCAGTTGCAAAAAGCAAATTCTGCTCAAACAGCACTGGTAGTGTAAACCTTAACACTGCTCTAACTCTAATTACACCCAATAAAAACCCCTTTCTGAGTCAGCAGAGACTGAGTGCTTGAGAAAATTAAAGATTAAAATAAACTACTAAGGAAGCTATCCATTTATCTACTCTTTAGTAATACTTGTGAATGCAGTTACAGGTGAAAGGAATACAGAAAGTTGAGGCACTACCTTCAATCTCATAGATAGGGGGAACTATTACCACTTAAAAACTAATTATATTCACTGCAATAAACAAGAAATCGATATTAATAAATAGGGGTTTGCTCTGCAGTAGCTGCCTAGAAGCTTTGGGCCCGGAGGCTTTACTTATTTTTGAGGGGTTTTTTAGCTACTCTACTACTGCGATACCAAATGGACTCACTTAACCTTGTTACAACCTCTACTTGCAAACCAAGGTGGCCCCTCCCGACCCAGATTATTATCCTCACTTATCAGTTAGCAGCTTTTTAGTACAGAACTAGGAACACCTCTTGTCTGTTATGGGGTTTGATGAAGTTTTACTAGAATGGTCACCAAGACTGAACGGTGCTTTTTTAATCTGATCATTGTGGAGGTAGATGCATCTGGGATTGCAGGTCTAACAGGCCACTGATACCCTAACTGGCAGTGAGATCTTGGTTATGCATCTGTAAGCATAAGTAATAAAACTAATTGTTGCCACTTGATCTTCTGAGCTACAGCTTTCCTGAAGGTGAACAGGACTCAGTTGTCCTGGTCAATTTTTTTCCCCTGCCTTATACAGCTTGAACTTAGGCTCTAAAAGAAACTGAATTGGCAGAGTTTGTGAGCAGCTTGCCATCTTTTAGCAAAAGTAACCCCACATGTCATTCTCTGTTTTTTTTTTTATTTTCAAAGGCTGCAAGGTTTAGAGGATTGTTCACAAATAGAAATTTAGTCCTTTGTGCCAAACTTCTACTGGACATGACAACTGCATTACCAGTTCTTACTTACTGAAGTGACTGAAAAAGATCCTTAAACACCTATCTGATGCTTGTAGCCTATTAATGCTTTCTCTTTTAGGTGCAGATCAGGGGTTATTAAACACCTTCTTCAGCAGCTGGGCAACAACAGACATGAGCAAACATCTACCATTTCTTTATAATTTGAGCAGCACTTCTATATATTCCTACCTTCCAGCATTTAAAGCGTAAGTTCAAAATTTTAAGAAGATTTTCAGAGCTTATATAAACTATTTTCTTGTAACTGAATGAACAGGCATGATGTGAGCTTACATAGGTTTTCTTCAAGGAGACTGTTATTGTCATCGAATATATAATAGTTTCTGCCTTAAAAAAAAACCCTTGAATTAATGTAAGGCAAATTAGTCATCTCAAGATAACTGCAGAGAGCTCTGTAGCTGTAGCTTAAACCACTCCTCCCTGGTTGTAACACTGAAGTTTAGAGTAAGCAGCTTTGGCAGGTCACTTGTAAACGGAAGAACCGCTCCTCCAGTATGGGATACAGTCTAGTACAGTTCTAACCAATGGCAGTAGGCTCTTGAATCAGCTTGAGCTGAACTTCAGCATGTCACTGGTGGTATTGTTCCCACTGAGGTAACTTGTCCTTTTCTCAATCAAACTACTTAAGAGTATTTAATAACCAGTAGTTAATCTAATCAGCCTATACGATTCAAATAAATATGGTGAATAAAGACTTGTAGAAAGCTAGAATTCTCTCCCAACAGTCTTTCTAGATCTCTGTCAGTTCTTTAAGTAACAGCATTATGAAACAAAGTCTACAGCCAACCACATACCATTGCATATTTCCTCTGTGAGGAAAACTGTATCCTCCCTAGCTAGCCTTATTAGACTTGTCATGTGAGTAAATGGTATGTCAGAGACAGGGTCAAAGTGCTGTAACACAGGAGGAAGGAGGAGGCAAGCAAGGGAAGCTGAAATGTTACGCAGAAACTCTTTTATCTGTTAAGAGTTGCAGAAGCTGAGGGCAAGGGGTGGGAAAGTACCAATTGCATAAAAACAATCTGATCTCTGAATGACATCAGGTTACTAGTGTCTGAAGCAGCAGCTAGCATAAGCAGGACTGTTGCTGGCTCAAGATCAAACTATGTCTTGTGATCAGAATACCATCTGGAATCCTGTCACGCTAAAAGAGGAACACTTATTTAAAGAAATACATGCAAGCCTCAGAATGACTAAGGGGCTGGATAGCATTTGATAAACCAACATCTATTGTAAGGTATGTCCTCTTTCCTTGGCTGGCTGTTAGTCACATGACCTTAATTTTACAAATTACCTTATTGCCATCAAACACTAGTTGGATCTGGGGGCTCCTGATAAGAATTGCATTTAACTGGTTGAATCAGTTGCCTAACAGAATTCAGCAGACCTTCAAACACAGAATGCTGGAAGTACAGCCCTTTTAAGTAAAATTCTCTGTTCAAGGACGGGTGGAACAATTTCCCTTGGTTAGATCAGAACCTACACTCTCAATAATCAGCAGTTGGAATATACTGAAATTTAAACCTACTGACATCAATAGCTAAGTTTTGTTGCAGCTTTGTATAGCGAGACTAGATTTCACAGCAGTCTCAGTAATCCTTTTTCCAAAGGAAAATGCCAATTCATGACAAATGCTCTCTAACTTCAAAACATTGATGAAGGACTTTTCTGGGAGATGGGGAAAGACAGATTAGTTACTGAAGCCAGAGTGGACATAATGCTTCCTAACAGTTGAACTTAAATGTCAAAATAAAGTATTGCAGATCCAGAAAGTATCTAGAAAGCAGATACTGAAAACATCAGAGAAGCTTGGCATCTGTCAACTGTTGTTCTGGCTCTAAGTGGACAGAATACTAAGAGTACACTTCTCTGTTTGCAGCAAGTGTAACATAACACTTCTTAGGCATTCCCTTGCTTAAATAGCCTTGATTTTTGAACAATGACAGGATTCTTCAGAACAGCAGCAGCCTAAGATGAAGAAAATTCAGGTTGTTTAGTACTGTAGCAGCTAATAAAACTAATGTAGTCCTCTTAGACAAAATCTTGACATGCAGAGTTTAAAGTTAAAGCCCAGCAACTGACATCTCAAAGAAACTTTTTTTCCCCTTGCAGTTACTGCAAATACTTGGGCTTGTTTTACACACACATAGGTCTTCATTCTGTAATAAGATCAGTTGTGTCCAAAACATTGAATATGAATATTGAAATATAGTCAAGGATCTTAGAATAGTATGGAACCCCCCTCCCACTCCAATGCATACTGTCTTAGTTTGAACATTCCACAGCTTTGGAAACACACCCGTATTGTCTCCATGTGTAAAACTCCTTAAACAACCAAGTCCTGGTCAAAATGACAAGCACATGCTTAATAAAATGTCAAACTGCTTTGGCATTATTATCCATTTCAGTCATATTATGCTGAGAAGAAATCCTAACGTGATATAAACTAAACTAGGTGAAATAATTGCTGTTACTAGAGAGGCTAATATTGCTTGTTCACAAAATTGACTCAAACTGAAATCTAGTTCTGGAATTGTAGAAGAATAAAATGACTGTCGTCTCTGCTAGTGTTAAGTTCTTTACTTGAGAAGAGGTGCACCTCATTTACACTTTCAATGCAAAAGAATACACTGGTAACATTTGGGATAAGGCTAGAAGTCCATATTGAAAACTGAGTTAAAATGGTTTTTTAAAAGAAACAAAAACAACCCATGACCAAATTCACCCATGGCTAAACTTAAGGTTATTTACAAAACAAGCAAGGCCCTGCTGCACTGAGATCAGGAGTCCTTTGACATGCCTAGGTCACACAAAGCCATTATTTTGCAGGGACATGATCTTCCTGCAGCATGGCCTTCCAATGATCCTTTTCCACAGTGCTGTAAACCTAAAGGGTAACTCTTAACGCTGACCCTTCTCCACATAATGCCCGTAATGCCTAACTCTCTGGCTTGCTGACTTTGGATTAGAATCCTTTTCACTTCTAAAACCAGTTCCGATTGCAACGGCTGCTGGAGACTGTTCTCTGCTGAGCCATGGACATCACTCTAAAGACTTGAGTTGGCTGTAAGTATTTAAATAGTCCAGACCCTTAGGTTTTGGCTGTATTCTGACTAGTGTATTGTAGAATTCAGTTTGTATTTTTTCTGTTCATAGCAATGCTTTCAGTCCCAGTAGGCATGGGCAGTTTGATCATTTAGCATTTAGTCTCTTAAAGATATTCATATTTATGTTTTCTGGACAAATACGGAAACTGCAGGTTAAAAAAACTGTCTGCCAGACAAACCTCATTGTCTAGACACATGTACAAAATGGCTTCTAAAACTTTTCTGTCCAACAGGTTTGGTGCAAATACTAAAGTGGTGCATTTCCTGGGAAGCACAAAGCCATGGAACTACACATATGACTCCAGAACAAAAAGCATAACAGGCAACATGGACGACCCTAAAATAGTTCACCCAGAATTCCTCAACATGTGGTGGGATACCTACATAACTGATGTTTTACCATTACTAGAACAGCATGGAATTGTTAAAGAAATTACTACAGGTGTAAACATGGTACGTACTTTAATAATCTTGTATGTCCATACCCAAGTATGGATGATGGGTTATTAACCATTGCAGCCATTTCCCTTCCCTCTGTCCAACTCTCAAAGCATGGGTGTGCTTTAGTTTGTGAGATGCAGGGTATTTTGGTTTTGTTCTTTTAAGCTTGGAAAAAAACCACTACAGAAGAAAAACATGCTATAGTGGTCTTGAACATAGCTGTATGCTTGCCTAAAACAAACTATACAAGTAGCTAACCTTGCACCAGACATTATATCATAGTAACTTTTTTGATATATAGACAAGGGCCCTAACTCTTAATGTGTTGCAGCTAATAAGGTTCTCAAGCAGAAGAACCTGAGTTCAGCATGCAAATATGTACATACAGATCATGCATGGTGAAACAAATTTAGGTAAGCCTAGGATAACAAGAAAATTAATACTTACATAAAATGGTAGTGATAATCCCAACACTTACTAAAGCCAAAGTAATGATTCTAACTCTCATTCAGAATTTAGTAGCTTGCATCTGACTGCAGACTTCTTAGTTTTAGCATTGTACATGGGCCAGTTTAAGTTCTCAGCCTTTCTAAGACTAAAGTTAATGATCTCTTAAGATGTGCTTTCTCTTGGTAATTTTGCATCTTTCTAACAAACTATTTGCAGCTATCGGGCTTGGTCTATACTCTGGCTTTCTCTTGTGGCTTCTGTAGAGAGGTATGAAGAACTTAAACTTTACTTTTTTCTTTTTTTTTTAATTTTCCCCTTGCTACCATCTGTAACTCTGCTTTGTTTTGCTATCAAGGCTGCACAATCCCTGCCCATTGGCAATGCTTGCTACTGCACATGAGAACATCTACTTCATTGTCCCATTCTGTGGCCTCTTGCTCACTTTAGCCATGCACAGTATTTCCATATTTTTACTCTGCCTTTCCTTTTAGGCAGAGGTTACAGAGGCAGTGTCCCACTTATCAGTATCACCAGTATTACCAACTGAATCTTCAGAAGAACGCAAGGAACGGTGGGAACAGGGCCAAGCTGACTATATGGGAGTGGATTCCTTTGACAACATCAAGAAGAAACTTGATACCTACCTTCAGTAGAAATGCCTGTCTCAAACAGTGGTGATGCAAGGACTTGTTCCAGAACTAACAGCTAGAAAGGTATTAGATGGTGGTCAGTTACACTTGCTAGTAGCTTGATGAAGTACTTCTTGGCTGAAAGCCTCTGCAGTGCTACAGATGAAGAAAGAGCAAAAGCTAGGAAGCAGAATTCCTTGGGCCACCTATTACTGCCCCATTTCCAAATCTCCCTACTAGATAAAACCAGGTATTTTCAGCTTAACATTTCTTCCGTTGTGATCAATTGGCTCAACATATTCCTGAAACCGGGTTTGTTACCTCACCTCATTAAGGTGATTAGCATTGATTCCTTTGCTTGCTGTTTTAGATGTAAAATCTAATTCATGGGATTGCTCATACACTGGAGTGGTAGCCATTCTGCTTTACCATAAATGTATTAATGACACTGGGATACACACAGTTGAAACAGTAATAGCACTGCTTTGCTCTTCCAGTCACAATTGCACTGAAATTTTGACCAGGTTCTTACGCACAGTGTCTACAGCATGGCAGAAAGCATTTTTCAGTTCTGTATACTATGGGACTAGTAAACTGAGTTTTATCTGTTCCTTGCAATGTTGCACTTGATACAAAAATAAAAAGTTGTCATGCATTTCTGTCTTCCATAAACTCTTGAGCAATTAAGAAAAAGGGAGCTCCAAAGCAGTCTAACTAAAATATTCAGGAAGTATAAGCCTTAAGCTTTGCTAATGCTCCTCAAGCTCGCATTAGCAAATGTCGAGCTTTTAGTTCAGTAATTATTTACAGAGTAGATAGTAATTTGCCAGGGAGCTGTTCAGGGCCAATCTCCTTATTAGCTTCCCCTAAGTATAGGACAGGGCAGTGGAGAAAGTATCTGCCGAAGCTCCTCGCATTAGTTTGGGAAGAGGGCATTGTTCTCTCAAGTGACTAAAAAACCATCAACTCTAATGGAAGCCCTGTACACTGAGTCTTAAAACGGTGATGCTATTTTGGCAAAGAAACATTACACAGCTGCTTAAGTACCTACTCTGATTAGAAAAACTACTCTTTCCATGTGTGCAAAGAGTAAAAGTGCTTTTTGCCACTCTCAGGCTACACATACTCCAAGACACGTGGAAAAGCAGTAAAAATAAAGCATGCTGATGGGCAGAGATTGACTGATATCTGTACTAAGGTTCAGATCTATCCTTTAGCCAAAAGTCTAAACAGAACAAAATTAGTTCTTTGACAGGTATACCTGTACTAGTCCAGAATAGAGGAGGATTTTGGCTGGAACCTAGTGAGGGTGTTAAACTTTTAACTTAGAGATAAAATGAATAATCAACAAGCTCTCACCATTTGCTGGTAAAGCCGAAGACATAATATGAGAGTTAGACTGTTTTAACTTGTTTTCACTATTTAATTGCTCTAAGATCAGTTAGTCGTTTAGGAAAAATGCTAAAAGATGAGGTCCAAACAAAAGCAGCTTGTAGCTATTTAGAAGTACATAGTATCTGAACTCCCAATTGTAACTAGCCCTTTCCTGTGTGGGTTTTTATTTTGCTGTGTTTTGGGGGGGGTCGGGGTTTGATTTTTTTGTTTTGTTTTTGTTTTGTTTTGGTTGTTTTGTTTTTAAACAGATAAATCTGAAGTTGTGTGAAAGCAGGAGGAATTACTAGTTACAGTCTGTAATGACAAAAGTACACTTTATCAAACAAGTGCTGGAGTTCTGCACGCTCACAGAATGGTCTACGGAAAATAGTAAAGTACTCTTTTAAAAGACAGCTAAGCAGTTCTAATTTTCCTCCTCTTGTCTGTATTCATACTAGAGAATAGGCACATTGCTTCTTTTTAAGCTTAGTTGGAGAGAACCAAGAAAGTAAATGTATGTGACTTACTACCTGCCTGAAAATTTGGTTTAGCATCTAAGTTTTGTTACACTAATACAGTAAGATAAGGACAGATGCTGAATAAGATGAAAACCTGAATATTTTGAGTTAACAAATACAGTTAGTAAAGAAAGAAAACCTGTAAAAATCATTCTGTCTTAGCCTCTGTAACTCACACTATGGTCAAATGTTTACCAACAGTCTCAGGAAGGTGAACAGTATCTATACTAAATTCTATGCAGCCTATTCTCAATAACATGACCTTTGTGTCATTATCTGCCAGTATTCCCTTCATAATTCCTGCAGGCAGCATTTACAGAAAAGCAGAGATCCCTTTTCCTCCCTTGCAATAGTATCACTTCATTCATCAAGCAATTTTCTGCTCTAAACTGAAGGAACTCAAAGCAGTAACTGAATCCAAGCACTATACTCAAAACATCTCTATTCAGAAGATTCATAGCCCTGCTTAGACTGCAACTCAAGTATTGGAACTCTGTTTGCCCTTATAAAGCATAAAATCTAAGGTGTTCCTTAGATGGTGACAACTCTGAACAACTCTTATAAATTTAGAAGATTTTTTCCATTTATATCTTTATTTTATGTACAGGGTAAAAAAAGACCCTAAAAAATCAGAATGACAGATACTAACTCAGTCATTGGAATTAAAAATAATTCCAGAAGCCCATTCCTAGAACATACTGGTCAAACCACAAAAGAGAATGCCAATAGCCAAAGACTGCATCAAGATCACGAAAAGCAGAAGAAATAAACTCCAAACAACCAGAACCCTGGGGTTTTTAACCACTCGAGTAAAGGAAAAGCTCCATCAAATCAGATAGGACTTTTCTGTTCTCAGCTTTGACCTCTCTCTGTTCTCTCAGATACATTAATGGCTTTCTTAGCAGAGACAGTATAGTTGAGCACTACCTTCAGTAGGTTTTTATTTGCCTTCGGAACATGGAAGCCATTATCTAATAGAGGAAAAAGATACTCTATTAGGGTTTTCATACACGTAACTAAGCCATTCTGCAAAATGTCAGCAAATTTTCACAGAAGTAATGATGTAGTTTGTCTAGCCAAAGAAATGGGTCTTTTTCCTGTGCAATTTTAACTTAGAAAATAGAAACAATGAAACAAAGACAATTTTTTCCTTCATAATCATAAATTATTTCTCCAGCTTATCTCTAAATATTAGAATCTGAACCAGAAAAACTGTATGCAAAAAAACACCTCAAAAATCCCCAAACCCCAACTTCAATCAGGTTTACCTCTTTTTCTTGATCTTTTGTCAGCTTTCCAGTGACAACCAGGCAGTGGGGTTCACACTGTCTTCCATCATTCATGCCCTTTTGATTCTTTCTCTAACAGATTTAAACCACACTTATCTCCCTAGCTAAGATGTTGGTTCCCCAAAAACTGCATCAGCTTGTTAGGTTCCATATTTTTAATTCCTTTCTCACTCCTTTCATTAGCTCACTGTTCCTCCAAACAGGATACATCTTCCCTTTATTTCTCAGTCCTTTTCCCTTTCCTATGTTTGCAATTCATCTTACAATCAGCTGGCCAGTATTCTTAAGACTTAAGAAGAGGTGAAAGGCATTACAAGCAAATCAGATTCCATTTCTCCGATGCCGAATATGCTTCCCAAATCTAAACAGAACCTCGACATAGCAACCTCTGCCTCCAATCTGAGGTCTGAACTATGGTGAAGGCAGCATAATGTTAGGTAAACACTTATCAGAAGCGCAGAATTAAAAAGAAAGAAAGAAAGGAACAGACAAGAATATTCAACTAATACTCAACTGAGATTCTTCCATGCTATTTATTAGTTTGTGGTACATGAACATGAGTAGTTTACCAAATTCCTCCTCAATAAATCATGCTGCATGCAGGTCAGCACTCCACGAAGACATGTGTCTGGAAGTTAAGAACACATAGTTTTCCCACTACAAGTGCAAAAGAAGTACAAGAAAACTGTTAGAAAACTGGCAGCTGTTAAAATAATTTGTTTAAATCATTGTATGTGGACTGATTCCCTCACATGTGAGTAGGTTATAATCTACTTTGAATCTAGCACAGTCTTACTGTTCAAACTGTCTACTGAAATTACCAGACAGCATGTTATCAATACATGCCTATGATTCCAGCATTTTATCTGAACAAAACCCCCTTCACTTTTACAAAAATAAATGCTATTCTGTTAAGAGAAGTTTTACACGTTTAAGTACCTCCTTTGACTAACTCCAGGGAAGTAATCAACAGAGCAGCTCCCTGCTGCATCTGTGTATTATTCACAAACAGTTAAAAATATTCTTACATTTGTAATTAAATACCACCTTTGGACATAGCCTGCAAAATAAGAACTCCTTACAGTGTCACTGACCATCTATTCTGAAACAAAGAATCCAGTTTATCTGTTTGTTTATCAGGCAACACTGAGACAAACATAAAACCAATTTACACACACTATTTACCGTTTATTACTTTTTCACCTCTAAAAAGAGATTAAATGCTTGCAAGTCAGAATGCACGAATACGCATTTCTGTTTTGAGGGATTTTTATGTACTAAGCATTGTACATAACAAGCAACCTTTTCAAGAAATGACCCTTTTAAAGAAATGAACACTGGAAAAATCTCAGGACTTCATGTGCTTCTAAATTAACATTTAGGTGCAAATTAGTTTTTATAACTTATTTGAAGCATTTATGTTTTGAGCACAAAGAGCAAAACTGAAATTTAGCATGGGACATGTAACTAGAAAAGTAGTATTATCTAAAATATTAAATATATTATTTACTGAAAATATCACAGGATCAAGCTATAAATCAATCAGAGCCTTAATTTCATTCATTTTGTTTTGTTTCACTTCACTTGCTGAAGGCTTTTTGGTAGCAAAGGCTCCTGCTGCAAGTTCCCTCTTCTTGTTCTGAATCTTCAGAATATTTTCTTCCACTGAATCCTTCACAATGAACTGAAATAAAAACAAACAAGCAAACAAAAATGCACTGAAATAAAGATTTTTTTTTAAATAAAAGTTTAGAATGAGAAACCTAGGTATTTTGAAAAAAATGCTAAGAAGCTGAGCAGCCTAAAGGACAGTTACATTATTTAGTCATTACTTTGTAAAGAAAACCCAAAGAAAACGGTTGTAAAGCAGTTGAAGGAAAAGGTTTGTCATTTTAATTTCTTCACTTTTTTTTTTTAAATTCATTGTCAGGATATCTATGTCTTCTTTGCTACCTATATTAGAAGAGAAACTGTCTTCAATTTTTGAAATACTACTTTTGTGACTGCATATTAACAAGACAGACCAGCTGCTCTTCCACAGCTTAGTAAGCTGCTACAATCACGGCAAGTGTTCCCCGTACCTTGAACGTCACGAACGGTGATGGCCAGGCTAAGTAAGAGTCACTCCAAATAGCTCAACAGGGACATCTAACTTCTAATATTAAAATCTTAAAATTTGAAGCCCACCCTTCAACAGTCACAACATAATTTATGTTTACTGGTGTGACTATGATGTCACAATTATTTTTATAATACATTAAAGCTTTTGTGAAAATATTTATTCATAGCCAGAGAACTCTGGGGATTATCTCTCCACTCACCTTAGTAATAACAACATTCTGCTTCTGCCCCAGCCTGTGGCACCTGTCAAAGCACTGGTCCTCGGCAGCAGGATTCCAAGCCTAGCAGTAGCAGCAATGAACAAGTTAACTAACCTCCCTTCAAAGTACCTAATAACATGGAATCACAAAGCAGATATTGCACCATCACCTCTTCAATAAATATTGCTAGCAGATTAATTACTCCCAGCCTAATGTCTCACTCCTTAAGTATCCTGCTAGAAAGAAAGCTTTGAGAACTTCCAGTTATATATTCATAACAAGCAAGAACGTCAAGAAAATGCTTTAAAACCAAACTTTGTCAGGAGTCTGAGACATCGAAACAATCCCGTTCTTTCAATTCTGACATAAACACTTCATATACTTAACTGCTTGAGTATTGTTTTCCTGGTAGCAAAATCTAAACCAGCTGAACACAGGCAGTTACTCAGCAGTAAACCAAGTCCCTCAACTGTTAAGAAAACCCACTTATACTTTCATCAGTATATACAATAATAACCATGTTACATAAACAAGAAACTTGGTCGAACACAAAATGACAGTGTAGCTGTTCCAACTTAGCTTAGGATGTAACACTAAGTGTTTGTGAAATGCCTAGTCTGTGCATTTTTCCAGCATGTTTTTTCTATCTAAAGGTACAGTACTACTAGTTCTCACAGAACAGATCATTAGATCTATATAAACTTTAATAATGTTCTGTCTCTGATTAGCAAGTCTCATTCAGTGGGCTCACCTTGTCATGTCACCTACATACTGCAAGTCATCTGAGAACTCTTAATGACTCGTTTTAGATTCTAAGAACCTCTGATACCTATATGCACTCAGACATCAAAGTTGCAAGGTAAGAGCCATCAAGTCTTGTTTCTCCAATCTATGGTAGTGATCAAAAGTGTAACAAATTCTGTATTTGTCACTGCAAGATGAACATTCCTGGTGAGCTATGTATGGCAAACCATTCTAATATTAATCTCACTGTACGAACAAGATGATGTCTGAAGGACAGACCTGGCCCAAACATGCAGGAGCACATTCCACTCTATGTTTACTGTAGTTGAGGAAGACCAGAATGTACTACTTTTACTCTTCTCTCATCAGTCCTGCAAAGGAAAACTGAATTGCAGTACTTCTATCCCTTTCTGCAATTATCTCATACAAAGGACACTGTGTTTTACATGGGAAAATATAAAGAAACTTGAGCCTCAGAGAAGCACCTGTATACTTGTGATACTTTCACATTAAAGGTTTCTATTTCTTTCTAAAGGTGAGAATTCAGCAGGTATGATTGTATTTAAATAAGGAAAAAGTAATTTAAAAAGGGGGAGTTGTGAAATAATCTATGGTTGGATAAATGTTCCTTCCTTGCACTATGCTATTACACCTCTCAGAGAGGGAATGCAGACCTCTAAGCTACAGTGCTAGAACAAATCCACAGAATTTGAAAAACTGGTTACTTCATTGGCTCAAGCTATTTCTGCTTCTTAAATCCTATTATGGCTGCTAATGCACTTCAAGGAATGCTAATGTATGATTGGATCTCATTCAGCACTGACTATTCAAAAGTGAGATCATAAAGGCTCATGTGGTCCCAACTACCCCTCCATCAAATACAAGTATTCAAACACTGCCACTTGGGATGGTTACCATCCCTAGATGGTTACCAGCAGAATGAGAATATGCTGTTCAGTGGTGTAAAAAGGCTGCAATTATATTGGGCTCTGGTTTGTTAGGTAGAACTATGTACTGTAGATGTCTCAGTGTTAACACGGCTTAGCATACTTTCTTAAAACTGCTTGCTGCAATACTCAAGGCATTATACCTCATTCATTATCTTCACAAAAAATCAAAATGCTCCTGCAGTTTCCACCAATATTCAGAGAATTGTTAAAAGCAAAGGGCAGTGGTTGGACCAGATGGCGTTGTGGTCATGTAGGTCCCTTCCAGCTGAACCCATCAATGCAACACACACACACAAACAATGTGGGTGAAGATGCATTGTGATTCAGGAAAAATCTCCATATTCTTATTCAAATTCCTTTAGTTCATTAAATAAGTAGCTTTTGTCTTCATGCTGTTAGTATCACTAATCTGATGTCCAGACTAGTACTTTTTCTTTCCTATCAGTGTTAACAGATGCCCAAGTCCAAAGCTACACCATTATTTTCATTCACTTTGGTTTTGTCTTTGAGTGCAGAATTTGTCTCAGCTCCCAACTGCCAAAAAAGTAGGACATCAATGGTGAAGGGAGGACGTGAACAGAAAACGTTTGATTTTGTACAATGACACAACACATGAACCAATTTTGTTAAGAATACCATTTTGCTATCAATAAATATAATTTACATTCTTATTCCTTACAAATAATTTTGTGTTCCCGAATGCTTTAATGAAAGGAAAAAAACATCCTAAGTTTAAATATTAGCAGTCTCTTAAGGCCACAAAAAGTAACCTCCAACTAATGTCTTTATAAATAAAGTCACAATAATAACCAAAGAGACTGGAGCAGACAAGCACTACATTAAATATATACTGTTCCTGAAATTCCACTTCATGGCTTTAGAAGTTATTAAACAACAAACAGAAAACCACATTCAAAAATACCAGAAAGAAAAAGAAATAAAAAAGGAACAGACAGCATATGCTACACCGTAAGGTGTCACAGCACTCTGTTAGTAGTACTGCTGCTAACATTCTTTTCATTCACAGTAAATAAGTGGACAGCACAAAAATACAGTGTTGAAACAAAAAGATGCCAGGGAAACGAAGAAAAGTCCTACTTGCCCTTTAAAGCAACTCATCAGAGTAATTCATTCCTAGAGGGGCTTTCCTTCTACCTCTTAGGAAAACACCAAAGGAGTTTCACCTACATTAAGCCAGATCATTATGAACAACCCATTACTCACAGGATCCATTAAAAACACTCGGGAAGCTGCTGTCAGATTTAATCCAACTCCACCTGCTTTCAGAGACAAAAGCATTACCGTTGGGGACCCTGCTTGGTTGCTTTGGAAACACTGAATTGCTTCCACTCTTTTCTTCTGTGCCATTGATCCATCCAAACGAGTAAAGGCAAATCCTGATTCTCTAAAGAGAAAGTAAAAATGTTCATTTTAACAATCTACCTTCTGCAACAACAGGAAATAAATACATTAAAATCCTGATCTCTACATTGAAATGTATATTTAAATTTTTTTTTCTTTGAGAGATCTTTCTAAAACACTGTTTATTAAAAATAACACGTTTATGAAAAAGAACAGCAGTTCTACTTACTTTAAAGGATTTTCTATCAGTGACAGGAAAGTTGTGAACTGAGAAACAACCAGACATTTAGCAGCTGGATTATCCCTCCGTAGTTTTATCAAAGCATGCATAAGAGCATTTATCTGAAATTAAATGAAGCATTTATCCAAAATGAAATGAACTTAGATTCCACTCCTACAGGTGGCTTCCATATAGTTCATATCAATTGAAAGAAATCCCTGTTCAGTAATACCTTTTAAATGGACTACCCCTGAATTCTTTGGGTAGGGTTTCTTTCAATTTCCATAGGAAACTAAGGGCTGAGCATTTTTAATGGTCGCAAACTACAGGGCGATGGAGGGTGCTTTGGGGACGAGGACATAATTCCCACTGACAGGAGCAAGTAAGTCCCCCATCTCCAGGGTATATGGGAGATAGGAACAAAGTACGGGAACTCCAAAAACTAAGGCTTAAGCAATGGACAGCCACAAGGCAAGTGCTCTACTATAGCAATACTCAGGAAGTGGGAAAGGCTTCCCCCAGAAACCCTCAGGCAAATAAGCTATGCAAGACCCTCGGCTGAGGGTGAAGGTAAAAAGGAGGCACCAGAAGCACTCTTGAACCAGCACGAGAACAAAAGTAACAAGAACTGGATCAGAGGCAGCATAACACTACCAGTTTTCTCATGTCAGGTTTAGCTATAACGAGGTAAAGAATCACTAACTAGAAAATGCAAGTGACAGCACTAGGGAACAAATCAACAAAAAAAAATCTTTACTTATTCTAGAGCAAAATTTCCTAAATTAGTTCTTAGGTCTTCACAGAAAGATTTTTAGGGAATAAATTTGAACCAGCATTTGAAAGAACAATTACTTCATAAAAAGTAACTTGCTGAAAAGCAATCTCAAAACAAAAAGGTCAAACTACAAGAAGGAAGATTTAATTTCTAGCAGCAAGTGCTCACGATGAGAGTGAGGCAAAAAAATGATGTAGCAGACTTGACAAACATGTCTGCAAAGTAAAACAACAATATCTCACTAGTTTACCTGGCAAGTGTTATATTGGACATATGATGCCCGTTTAACTTTCTGCTCTACAGCAGAATATATATGCTTTATACAAGATTTAAGAAATAAGGATTTATTTGGATTTTTTTCCAGAAGTAAATTAAGATCTGGGTAAGTGGTTACAAAACTGCTCTACCTTTAGAAACTGAAACAAAAGACAAAGCCCTTTACTGAAGTTTGTTTAATTAATACACATCTATACACTGAACAAGAACCAGCATCGAATACAATTAGTCTTCCTTTTGTCTTGTTTCCCTGCTGCAAAATTTGTTTGTAGTGTGATTTTATTGCACATTCTCTTCTGTGCTGGCTACACATGCTGGGCAGACTTTTAAATAATAATTTAAAGTATGTTACCCGCATGTATAATGTGTTCAGCATATTTACGTAAGAGCAACAGAGTATGCCCTATAAAACCATAATGAAAGCCAAATAAAACACAATGGAATGTACCTTTGAGCTGGATATCCACTCCTGATCAGGCTTCTTCCCACTACTGGAGTCTATTTTCTCTTCCAGGGGACATTCCACCAAGTGCTCTACTTGAAGTTTATTCCTACAGAGAGGGCATTTGGCATTTGGCTACAAAAAAACCCAAACCAACATTACAAGAAACATTAAGTCAAATTATTTATAGTGAATACTAAAGAACACCTTTACAAAGCACCTCTCAAGAAATTGCTGAGATTCTTTTAAAAATTCCTCAGATTCATTCTTGTAACACACTGTCATTTCTGACAGGACAGTCACAATATTTTGTGGCAACATTAACATGACATAAAACACTCTATGTTTTAAAAACACTCAGCTTTCCTTAAAAGTGGTCTTCTTTCTGAAATTAGTAGTTCAGTATTTTACAGCAAGCAAATGCTTGGGCTACGGAGGGCAGACTATTTAAAATATCAAAAAAATAAACCATCTTTCAAAACCAGTATCTTTCTTAGTTACAAACAAAGAATGACCTTTTACCCTTTTTCTTCAAAGCCTGCACAGAAATAATAGTCTGATGAAACCTGCTTTGTCAGGACCAGACACAGAGTATCTTCTCTTTTTCCCCAGCAGACATGAGAAATGAGACATAATTTAACACCAAAAGTTTTTTTTTTTCTCTGTAGCGTACTCCAGGATAAAGCAAAATTTATATAATAGCACTTTCACAGGACTACTCACAAAATTTAAAAAAAGACTGTGTGCACTGTACAAATACACAACTTTGCCAAGCAAAAATGACAGACATGAAAAACCTTGCCTAGCAGAGCAACCCTTTAAAATTAGCTAGTTCTGTTTATATAGCAACCTGGCCACAGACCCGAGGCATCTTTAGTAGGCTGCAAAACAGACCTCACGAAGCACGGGAATCCTGGGGGCTGCTGATCTGGAATGAAGCGCCAGCCAATGAAAGAGGCCGGCAGTCACAGTCTAAATACATTAATTTTATTACAGCAATCCTTTCAAGAGACAGAATCTTAATACAAACAAATCTGAAATAACAGTCTCCCAAATGTAGTGGACCAATGAACCATTCCTGATCTGGCACCAATCCAGAAATCCTTCAGTGACAACACAAAATAAATTAACTCTGTTAAATCTGTAAAAAGTTTTATGGGAAAAAAAATCCTAACAATGCACATAGAGCCTTTTTTTAAATAAAAAAGACACACATCTTTCTGCATCCCTTCTCCACTTCAGTATTGCAATTACAAATGAAACACAAAACAATGTTGAACAATGCCAACACAGACATTGAACACTTGTAGTAAAAGCATATGAAAATGACAAAAAATGTGTCATGATCAACAGCTACAAGATGAAAAAATGTTTTAATGCGTATGTGGCAAGCTTTTACAAGAATGCAGTTAATACACAAAGGCATTAGATTACTGTAGAGATGTAAGAGCTTTATTGGGACTTCTGCATAGAATCTTTACTTATTTGCACAAGTCTGAAGTTAGCGTCAGCAGAACACTGATAGGAAGGCGGTATTAACTCTCTAGCTGTTAACTACTAAGAAGTTTTTCCAATTTCAGTAAATACTTTTAGGTTAACATTAGAAAGACAAAACGGTCTCAAAGTTCACAATGCAATGAAAGGCTAAATTTTCCCTCAGCAGATTTGTGTTTGCAGCTTCACATTTCATTCCTCACTGAGGGCTTCACACTGTCATTTGTATCCATAATGAAAACCACAGGCATCTTGCCTGGAAGAATCCTGGTTGAACTCAAGCTGTTTTGGGGAGAGGGTATGCACTTTGCTGGTTTCCTCTGCTTTTAAGGTGACACCTGAAAGTACTTCCCCGAGCTATTTACTAGGAGAGATTTGTTTTATAACCATTCAGGCACACAATTAACCATCTGAGATGCAGTACTAGCAAAAATACCTACCATGTGGAAACACTGAATTCCCCTGCCTTTGGAATTTCCATGTGTGCCGGTGTTGACACTGACAGACCCAGGTTAACAAGACAGCCACCACTCACAACTGAAGTGTGAAGATAGATTTATTCCATCATTTGCAGGAACACACATACACGAAGTCCAAACTCGGCAGGGGCAAAAGGCACCAGGAAGGCTTCAGCCTTGCCCTACTTGCGTACCAAAGCCTAATGCATATGCAAAAGAGTCTTCAGCCTGTGTTTTCTCAATTCTGAACTCTTTATTTCCCTTCCCGTCAGGCCAGAGGGAAAGAATGCTCTTATGTCTTTAACAATATTCTGTTATCTTCCTTGAGAGAATTCCATTTCTTTCAACAGACAGAAAACAATCCAAAGGAAACACAGGGTATGAAAATGAAAATTCCCACATTGAAACACTACTCTTGCACTCTCAGCTGCAAAGGTATCTTGAGCAAAAACAACCAAAGAAAAACACCTCCTTGTCAAATCTTCTGCCTTCAACCCATTCGGTCAGTGTTCAATACAGTCAGTGTTTTGGCTGGAAGCTGCAAATACTTCCTTGGGAATTGATATAAATCAGAAATAATTTTGAAGGTAAGAAAGGCTTATTAATTCACTGTTTTAGAAACAGTGAACAGAAATAATTCAAAAGAGCAGAATTTACACCCACCTCTGTTTAAACTTCACTACAATGAAAGTAATCTATGGAACAACACAGGACTGGGCAAAGGCACTGGTTCTGGAGATTCCACAGTCCTTTCTAGGCAAAACATAATAAGGAACTTGACTTTACAGTCAAGTAATATACTATAATAATTCCATCATATCATATCGCAATTTATTTCTCTGCACATTAATAACACCTGAAGGTTCAATAAGGGCACTGATTCTGCCACAGACATATCAAGAACCTTTGCACTGGAAATAAGCACAAGTGCTCTTTCCTCAGAGAATAATTTCCAATCACTAGTTTCCCTCAAATTTCTCAGAAACTCTGGAGTGGGATATCTGCATCAGAACCTTGTGTATCTGGAAATGGAAAAAAGTCAATCTACAAGCCAGACAACACTTCCAACCTCTGTCTTGTTGACTGATTATGCGCAAGCATGGACTAATCTGACCCCTGCTGCCTCCTAATAAGGAACACCACCCAGGTTTAGGCTGGCACTTGCAGCTCTTCTCTGGTTAGGAGGAGGCAGAACAATTCCCGAGAGTAAGTGCAGCAGCACTGGTTACAGATGGTAAGACTACCATACTGTTATATTGCTCCAGAAAGAAGGGCAAAAGAGAAGGAAAAGTATGGCTTAGAAGCATACAAGAAAACAAATAGTGCGGTTTCCAAAAAAGCAGTCAAAAGATGCCCATCCATAAGCTTATTCTGGATACCGTCCAGAGAAGATGGCCCTCTAACAAGGCAGTTATTTCACTGCAGAAGTTTATCAGGTTGCAAGATGGAGTGTGGACATAATTTCAGTTCAACAGTCAACTTCCAATACACAGCTTTAGTCTCTTTTAAGCACAACAACATACACATACATTACATCCCATACAAGCACTGAAGAAGCATCCAGCATAGGAGGTGTACAGTGCTGCACACTTTGACGCCAGGGACAAAGTAAGGTGAGAACTACAGAATAGTCTTTGAACATACTGATGGACCTTACCACTGTTTAGTTTGACAGCTACACTCTCCATAGTTTGACTTCAGGCCAATAGCTTTTATAAGCCAGCTGATAACTAGTTCGCCATGATTTAGAAGAACAATAGCTAGATGGCCTTCTGGTGATACCAGTTCATTGCTTTTGAATAGCTATTACAATTAATTGTAAACATAGAACAACCAACCTGTTCATTTCTGAGGACTTCAAGAATACATGGCTTACAAAACACATGTGCACAGTGTGTTATCACAGGAAGAGTCAATGATTCCAAGCAAACTGCACATTCTTCATCTGAACCAGAGCTCAGAACCAACTTCATTTTACTCACTAATGTCTCACGCAGTTCTTCAGGGGTTTTATTATCTGCAAATAGAGAAACAAACTTAAACCCAGAGATTTGCCTACAGGAAACACTCTGAGCTCTCATGCATCAAAACAGTTCCACTGATCAAAATGCAGTTAGAACAGTTTATTCACGAGGATGTAGCCTACAATGTACAAAAACACAGGCTGCTTCATAATACAGAAAATTCTGACCTATTATTTCAAAACACATTAAGAGTAATCTTACTTGGAAAAACAGTAATTAGAATTCAAAGACCCTCAACTGTATGCTAATGGGAAGAAGCAATTTTCATATGGAAGCTGTTCAAGTAGCAACAGTCTTATGAATATGACACTATTTCTAGTTAAGACTGCTTTCTTCAGTAAAGAAATTCAAGTCATACTTACTAGTTACTGATTAATTTCTAAATAATTACTGAGCAATTATGAAATAATTTCTCCATCCTATAATTTTAAGGAAGATAAACAGCAACTTTCTAAAAATGGTTCTGACCATAACTCATTGGTCTTTCAGTTTCCTGAAAAATCCCACCTATACACCAAGAACATCTCAAAATTGGCTTTTTCTAAATATTAAATTTGTGAATTCTCAAATTTAGAGTATTTCCAACAGATTATACTTGCTTCTGAAAGAAATGCACACAAATTTGTAACACTGAGCAGCTGTACAGTTCTGGCTTGTCAAAAATAAAATTTTACTCTCCTTTCAGTGCTCTGTGTTCACCCTTCCTTACAGGCATGACAAAGTCAACAGTGTCCTATTCTGCTGAAAAGGCAGTGGTTCTGCTGACACAGCTACCAAACTACAAGCCATTTCTCAAATCTCTACATCTTCTCTCCTGAGGCAAAGAAAAAAATCTGCCGCAAAAGCACTTTTGTAAATTATTACAATAACAGACATGTTGCTTTTTAACAAGCCTTCTGCATTTGGTTATGCAGAGATCCTCTTTGGTTATTTCTGTATGGGCTGTTAAAGCTTATTAACTCCTGCTTCTGGCCTTCATAACTACTCATACTTCATTACTTCGTTCATATGTGAGTATGTGCTCAAGTATCCCCTCCTCAAACATATTCAAACCTATTACAGTACAAAAAAATAAAGGTAACTGAAGGAAGCCGGAAGTTCAATAATCCACGCTGAAGAGCATGGCTCAAGCTAGAAAGCTTGGAAAACACAAATATTTCTGTTCTTGACTAAAAAGTGTCAGCTCTTGTTCTTAAAAACAAATGAGCCAAAAGTATTCACTTACCAGCTGAAAAACTAGACGAGGTATTCATACAAAGATGGGGATGACAGCAAATCTGTCTCAATCTGAGCAGAACACCAAGGACGTCAGCATAGCGATCTAGTACGTTCCCTTCACTGAAAAATCTGAGTAAGAATTTTATTGTTAGTGTGAAATACTATAGCCCAAACTAACAGATGATACTACATGATAGAGTTTAGATGTTACAATAACGTTCTGATTCTTTATTTTTCCTTCAGACTACATCTTCTCATATCCTCTTCTTAAACAAGGGACAAAATGTTCTACTAGAAGAAATGTTAATGCATGGTGAAAAAAAGTTTTAATGCTATTCTTTACATATGTGGCATCTCTTTTCCGTTCTCACAAGACGGAACTTCTAATATAGAGTTCTCTAACACTCGCTGCTTCACTCTTCAGAGCTGAGCAGATGCCAAGTTAATTTGCGATTATTGGCTTACAGTATTTAAACTGACACACTTGGCTACTAGAGCTAACATAAAACTTCTGAAATGTAAGTCTGTGTTATCGAATTTTGACCTTCAGGATAAAGAAAGCCTCTGACTTACCTGCTAATAGTAGCTTTGCCCTCATTCTTTACAGACTGGTAGATTTGTCTCTCTTCCTCTGTAAGCGTAACATACTGAATAAGTACTTTACGTTCTGGTAACTCCAAAATGGGTTTTCCTTTAACTTGACTTGTTTTAGATCTTCTCAGGGTAATACTCCTCATCAGAGACCGTAAACGCCTAAAAATACATACAGAGACAATATACTGCTCAGCTGGGGTTGGCTTGTTTGTTGGCGTTTTTTTTCCCTCCACTTTATTGCATAAATCCATGTTCTGTACAAATTCCAAGCCCAGTAGTACAATATAAGTCATTAATCTGAAATATTAAATAATTTGAATTATTTAATAGTTATTAAATTTGAACAAAAAAAATTGACATAAGAACTGATGACACATTCATTTGAAATTGAAATGTGAAACACTAATTTGTCACTTTTCCCAAGCACTGCCAGTCATAGTCATTCACAAACCCTTTGGGAACACTTCATACCTAAGTCCTCCTGGATCTCCCATTGTGACTGGACGTTGAATTGTTCTGTACCACCACTCTCGATCAGTAAAAGGTTTCAGTTTTAAGAAGGAAATAAGAGACCACAAATCTTTTACAGAATTCTGAATAGGAGTGCCTAAACAGAAAACAAAGACTGTAATACCACAAAGAAACTAAAACTCACAGATTTTTAGCCGAAGTGCAAGTTGCGAGTGTTCTCCTAATCTCAAAACTAGGCTGACAGGTAATTAACGCATTTTTTTTTTTAAGGAAAATATTACAATACACTTAAATACCTAACACTGAGCAAACTGCAGCACTCAGTGTTAGGAATACCTTGATATTAATCTTTCCATTTCAGCTTCACCAAGAGTGGTCCTGATCTTTAAATTACATTCAAGAATCATATGCTTGCATGGTCTCTGGCAGTTTTTATGATGCCCATTACATTTCACAAAGCTAGTGAGGTTTGGATAAGTATGTATTGGTGTGAGCTTCTATCCAGACGTAATTTGCTAAGTTCATAAATAGGTCCATTTTCACTTGTGCTTCCACCAAACTTGTTATTTTGAGTTTTCTCTGTCATCACTGAAGACGTCAAGCTAGAAGGGACCACAGCAGGTCTTCTGGGCCCACCTCCCTGCTCAAGCAGAGTCACCCCAGATTGTGTCCAGAGTTCTGGAATATGTCCATGAAGGAGACTCCACACCCTTTGTGGTCTCCGTTCCAGTGCTCAGTCACTGCACAAGAAAGAAGTTCTTCCCCATGTTCAGGTGGAACTTCTTGCGCATCAGTTTCTGACCATTCCTTTTTGTCTCATTGCTGGGCATCCCTCTGCAGAGCCTGGTCCATCCTACACCTCTCCGTGCAGACACTGACAGACATGGATGATGAGGTCCCCTCTCAGCCCTTTCTTTTTGAAGCTGGACAGACCCAGCTGCCTCAGCCTTTCCTCATCACAGAGATGCTTCAGTCCCTTCAGCGTCTCTGCAGCCTCCATTGGACCCACTCCAGGAGCTCCATGTCCCTGCTGTGCTGAGGAGCCAGAGCTGGACACAGCATTGCAGCTCTGCCTCACTAGGGCTGAACAGAGGGGCAGGATCACTTCCCTGACCCATGGGCAATGCTCTTGCAAATGCAAGCAAGATCCCGTTGGCCTTCTTGAACCCCAGGATACACTGCTGGCTCATGGACAGCTGCTGGTTGTCCACCAGCACTCCCAGGTCCTTCTCCACAGAGCTGCTCTCAGCAGGTCACCTCCAGTCTGTGTCAGTGTATGGGGTTATTCTTCCCCAGGTGCAGGACTCTGCACTCGGCCTTGTTGAATTTTTGGGGTTCTTCCCTGCCCATCACTGAGATTAGCTCACTTGGTTAAATCCTGATTGTAATAATGCCAAGGTCATGGGTTCAATCCCCTGTATGGGCCATTGATTTAAGAGTTGGACTTGATGATCCTTGCGAGTCCCTTCCAACTCAGAACAGTCTGTGATTCCGTGATCTCTCCAAGCTGAGGTCACTCTGAAGGATAGAACAGTGCTGGGGAATCAACCACTCCTCCAGCTTTGTGTCATCAGAGAACTTGCTGAGGAGGCATCTTCCCCTTCATCCAAATCACAAACAAGTTAAACAACACTGGGCCCAGTATTGAACCCTGGGGCACAAAACCAGTGATGGGCCTTCAACTAGACCCCGTGCCACTGATTACGACTCACTAGGATCTGCTGTTCAGAAAGTTCTCCATCCATTTTAATAACCGAAAAAACCAAAAAAATAAACTTGCACCCCCGCCCCCCAAAGCCCCAAACAAACAAATAAACAAAACCAAACCAGAAACCCACAAAAAACCAAAAACCCACCAAGCAAACAAAATCAAAAACCACTAAATGAAGACAAAACTGAATCAGTGTTCAAAGATAACATTCCAAATGAATTTGAGATAGACAGACATTAACTATTTCCAAAAAAGGCAAAATGGAAACAATATGTGGGAAACACAAGATGGTGTTATACTAAGGTAATTTGCACTGCATTTCCTCTGGACGCAAATATTTCACCTGTGAGTACCCATCTTCTCTGTCCCTCCAGATTCAAGGCAGCTTTAGTTTGCTGAGCATTTGGGTTTCGTATAGTGTGCCCCTCATCCAACACAATTCTCAGCCACTTGACTTTGTGTAAAGGGCTATCACCTTTGATCTGAAAAACAGTATTTTTTTAGTATTTGACTCAAATTAAAATACCTTTTTTGCATTTTGGATTAAGCAACATATTAATACAACAATTCCACAAGTAAAAATGGATAGTATTTATCTGCATCTTGTTTACTTATTAGCACAGAGAGGCAAAACTAAGAGTAAGGCCTTCCTGCTTTTAGATTTAATGATTCCTGGAAAGTGTTACTGATCTCCTCATACTTGAGCTACAGCAAAAATAAGCTAAGGCTGAAAAGAAGCGTTTCAATATGGAAAATGGATCATAGAGCAAATGAAAAGTTTTTATCCTATTAAAAGACGTACTCTTCAGGCTTTTAAAAATGGTTGTAATTTCTATGAAAACATGACTTTGCAAATACGTCTCAGGCAATGAGCTACTTAGTTGAAACCCATGTGCAATAAAAACTATGAAATCATACTTTTATATGCTCCATATGCTTTGAATTTGATAGGGGAAAGCAGAAATGGGAGCTCTGTACCATCAAGATCTGGGGAGATTTGCATACTTGCTACTCTTTTCTATCCTGAAAAAGTCTTTTCCTCAAGCTGTCATAATTGCAATCAAATAATTTTCTCTACAGGACCAGTTAATAAAAACCTCATTCTGTTACCACAATGAACACATAAGAAAGTATGTAAAGCAAAACCACAGCTATAATCTTTTGGCTGCCTACCAGAATAACACTTGAATATACTGCCATCATTAGCCCAAACACTGCAAGTCTTAAACAGCAAGAAACCTTCAAACATATTCTCATTTACTTACTCCGTAGTCAGTAGCTAAGACGTTGTATGTTGTCAAGACAATGTCTTGTTCTGAAAGAACCGACGCGTCTTTGCTACGGTCAGAACCATAATAAACATAAATCTTTACATTAAAATCTCGGCGGATATGTTGTCCAAACTGGTCCTGAAAGAAAAGTTGTCAAAAGTCATCAAAACCATATTGTGTTTCTACATAATTGCTAGAATTATTCTTCTTGTAAGTTTTATTATTAGTAACATTATTCTTCTAAGTTGCCTTACCCAAAACCCACTTCCCCTAGCTCTGTGACATTCTACATCCACTTACATAAAAAAGCAATTTGAATTTGGGTTGCTTTTTACCTCTCCACCCAGGTGTGAAGAGGGACCAGAAGCAGTCACCTCAATCACTAGTAACAGACACAGTATCACGTTCTGGTAACTCTAGCTTTACTTCTTGCACTGTATTGGTTTACATCCTGATGGTATATGCACTTCAAAATGCACTGTTCCTTACAAACTGTAATGGAAGAGCTTTGGTGTTCTTTTTAACTTTCTACATTCAACATTTCTTTGTTTATTCTTTCACTGCTTTTTTTACTGCTTCTTCTACTTACTGGGTCAACCACCTCATGTTTTTTTTAACATAAAATTGACTTAGAAAATTTCAATTATTAATTGTGAAATCAGTGTTTATATTCCCTACATTTGCTCTGTGAAAGACTCAGCATATAGTAATCTTGACAGACAATAAAAATCAACAATTTTATTTCTGAAATACTAGACTCAAGTTTTCTTTCAAAATACTTAATTCATCTTGAATTGACAAAAAGTACTTTATTTACACTATTTGATGTTGCTCAATTAAATGACTTTCATGCTTTACTTACAAAGATTAAACTAATGTTCGAACCACAGACAGCAAAATCTTCCAAATGAAATATAACTTGAAAGTTAAAGATATCTCAGTATTTATATTCAAAATGTCATGAAAAACAAAGTTAACTAATGCAGAGACTGAGCTGAGAAGGGTCCTTCAGCCTGTTCACCTCACCAGACTTACTCCCACAAATCACCACCAGTACCACCAAAGTACTCAACTCTCTAGTAAATGAACTGTCACAAGCATTATCAGTGAAGTACACTAATATTTGATTCTGAGCATGTAAGAAAAAGGAACTGCCTCCTTCCTCCCCCTTCCTCAGCTCGTTTAAGGAGTTAAATCACATAAGTTCCAAAAGTGCCAAAGTGAATCTGCCTAGTCAAAAGCATGGAATTGCACTCTTGTTACTATACTAGTCTAGTTTTGTATTTCTATCAAATCAATCTCCCTTGTGAAAGCAGCTTTGTTTCATAAAAAGGAAAACCACGACCTTTTATTATCATGAGAGACTAAAGGGAGTATTATTTCTACATCATCATAATCAATATAGATTACATTTACATATTAAAACAGCTTAGCACTTACAATCCAGTTGCTTAGGACAGATAGTGGACATACAATCAGTGTTGCTCTGGGGCCATTATCAGAATATTTCTTCTCAACTGACTGAACACAGGCAGTACCTGAGAAAACAGAAGCCATTTAGTAGCAAAACAGTTCACTCTAAAGCAAAGTAGAAGTTCAAGGAACTTATAGATCCCTGAAGTTCTTCACTTGAAGAGCATTAAAGCAATTAAAAAAGAGATAAGCTTCATTTATTAACTCATTTTAGCATAAAAAACCTCAGAAATTGCTATTATCTATTTATCCCTTCATTACCTTTTCTCTTTGTTTGTCTTTTTAAACGACCAGATGAAGGTAGAGGAACAGATGAAAAACCTGGATCTTGGATAACACAAGAAGTTGCTGTAAAAAGCCAAACAGATTTTTCACACCATGCAGAGCATATGCCTACATTTATTTTTATGACACATTTCAAAGTCAAACTTGTTAGCCAAACTACTTCACCTCTCCAATATAGTTACATAGAGTCTCTTGTGTTGGAAAGAGCCCATAAAGATCAACATGTCCAACTCACTGCTCCTCACAGGAACAGCTACCTAAACTAAACCACATGGCTACAACTGTCCTCCAGACATTCCTTGACCTCGGACATGCATGTATGCAGGAACAGTGTATATTATACATCTATTTTATGTTATAAATCTTCAGAGGAATGCAGTTTACCAATCACTAAAAATACATAGTTTAGCACAGGTTTCACTTCAAGTGCTTTAAGCCTAAACTGTACTTACTCCAGAGTACCTGCAGACCTTAGTATTTCTTTCCATGCAAGATACTTAGTTCAACAAATGACACATTATCACCTCTTCATGATCACATTTCAGGTATTTGCCAAAAATGATGGACAAAAGGTTTTTTTCCAACCCTACTGCCCTCACAACAAGTCTTATGTCAAATTCTAAAAATCTTAGCAATTCTGGTTTTCATTGTCCATTTGACCCTGCTCATACCTTGTTACACCACTGCTCCTTCAGGCTAAGGACAGAAACTACAACACTTAGGACTGAAATATTGTTTTCCCATTCAGCAATTTCTACAGTTTGCTGCTTAAAGTTCTGGTTAAATGAAAAACAAAAATAAAAATACCCCAAACCAACCAACCAAGAACAAAAAACCCCCAAGTAGTTCAGTTCATTCCTTCTCCAGTTAATTAGAAATCTTTTTCAGTTTATCTCCAAAAGGAAGACACCAGGTGTAACTGTAACCAGTTACAAAGAACACAAAAGCATTTTTGCAACTTACTTTCTGGTTGTTGCAGCAGGCATTGTTCAGACTCGTTCAAATCACTGCTTCCCAAATATCTGGGTTTCTTGGCTTGATTTCTAACACAAGATTATTAAGAAAGAAAAAATGAAAACAGAACAAAGTAAACACACAAGTTACTACTGCTTGAATTTACACATTAAATCTCATGAGCAGAAAGCAAATTAATTTCATATTGCAAGTAAGATACCATGATTTGAAAATTTTCTCTATAGAAGGGCTAGAAAAAGGGAAAGCACAGAACACAGAGCTGCAGGGTGAACAGCACTCATAAAACTTGCTCCAGATTATCACCAAAGTTCACACCAATTAGAAGGGGCTATTGTGGTGGGAAGGTTCAGACACAAGAAGTTTCACAACTTCATCAGATCAAAGCTGTCTCTGTCAGAAGCATGCCTGCAAAGAATTTCTTAATCACTTAAATACCCAACTGATACCAGAAGAAGATTACTTCATAGCCAGCTTTTCAGATGCCACACACAGATGTTACCAGGCACCTTCACTTCTGAAAGAGATATCCAAGCATGCAGTGACACAAGCCACACAGAATGGGTTAATGCTTTTTTAATATATTTCAAAGTGCAACTCAAATACAGAACACATGATAAATGTAAGCAGAAGCATAGCATGCTGAAAGATGAGGAAGAGGAAGGTACACATTTTAGACTAAGGTTAATCGTAACCAAGTACCACTTTATTTTTACTCAAAACCTATGTAGCAAACCAACAAAAAGAGTATTCCAGCTATATACCTCATAGGAGGACAACTCAAGTATTTCAACGGAGTAGTTCCAAACTCTTCCACATTAGAAACATCAGGCTCCATCACACTGGTAGAGTCTTCATAAAGAAGAAATTGGTACTTATGAAAAATATACAGTTTTTAGCTTAGTTACTAAACCAACTTCAGCATAACTGGATCAAGGACAAACTTCTACTGAAACAATCTTCAGCTGTTTAATGATACTTGTTACTCCACACTGATACTATGATCACAAATGAAAAATACCTTTAAAACAGTCTTAGATATTTACAAAGTAATACAATGCGTACTGAGTTTGCAGGTAGTCAAAAGCAAACTGTTGAGAAAATACGAAAAAGCAAACGTAAGCATTGTGCCATTAACAGTAAGAGTAAAGTTTTGAATAACACTAAATTGTAAAGGTTTTTTACAGGTCAAACCTGTGAATACCAATAATGATACCTATATTGCCTAAACTAACAACAGCAATGTCAACAGAAAACAATGTGAAAACATCACAGATTGCAGGGGAGAAGTTATTTCATTTTGTTGAGGGTTTTTTAAGGTCTTCTATTAGAAAGTGAACAAAAAGTCACCTCTGCACCCTGACAAAAACAGTGTATCAGAAGGAAACAAAAAAAAGGTATTAGAACAGAGTTGATATTAAAACTGAAAGCAGTATTGCTTGCAGAAATAGTTTCGTTGTCACTCAGCTAAGTAAATTCATATTCATGCTTGAATTCCAGATTTATACTTCAGTAAATATATATGTATTTGCAGAATTAAAAGAAAGTTTAATACAATCCTGAAGACGGCAAAATTTGCAAAGATTCAAGAAATAGATATCAATTTAATGTCCAATAGAATGCGAAATGAGGGCAGGAGGGCTTAAGGCTTTGAAAGACATTATCACCACTTTTACAGATTAAATAATAGTAGAAACAGGCTCTTCCCTCACTGCTATTAACAGTAATGTGTTAAAATGCTCGATGCTGTGGAAAAAAAATCATCTTGGATGCTGTTAGGCATTTCAGCTTTGGTAAAGATTGTATTGACCCCCATGAAAGTATGCATTTTCTCCCTTCCAAAGTATGGACAAAACTGTCACAGAGGCAGTTCATAGGAATGTGCTCTCTCCTTATTGGCCTGTTCTATTTCTCATCTGCTTCCAGTCAGACCGTTCATATTAAAACTCCTTGCATGGGAGGACAGTGAGCAAATGTTACTGCAAGAAAACTTCAAACCAGAATAACAACAATAACTACGGAGTCACCCAACCAACTAACACAGATTCCAACAACCCAAACCCCACAAAACCTTTCAAAAACTCTTCCAGAGAAAACTCCCAGCAAGAGAGGAGGGAAATGAACAAGCAAATGTCCCCTCCCTGGATAACCCAGCGGGGATGGCAGCGAGGCCTGATCTTGGCAGGGCAGGGCATCTTTATGGGATTGAGGCAAAGACCAAAAGAGACAGGAGCTCCTCCTCTCTTTCTTTTTATACTTCTTGACACTTCTTGATGATGTCAGATGATATGAAATACCTCTTTGGTTGCTTAAGTCAGGTGACGCTTGTCCCTTCTGATCTATGTCACATCCTTTGGGCCTGCTAAATCTAGGCCCAGCTGAGGCCTAAAGCCAAAACTACCACATATATACATCTACAAATTCTCCTAATACAACCTGAAAACTGCAGGTGGGATAAAATCCTTCTAAATACCTGCAATTTCCTCATTACTTTAAAGTATTTCCAAAAAAAGTGACTTAATACAGAACCTAATTACAATTTAACTACTAAAGTTTACTGTTTAAATAAATAAGATTCTAACAGAAGCATAAGCACTCCTGTTTTACTGCAAGGAATGAAAAAGGAAAGCAGAGATCTCAGAATCCTGAACATGGTAACTTTCCTAGAAGGGTGCAACTCTATCACAAGGCACTTTATCTTCTCATGTGTCAACTGAAATACTTTTAAAGGCACCTTTTATTTACTTCTTCAAGATAGTTTGTCAAGAGTTTGTGAAGACTAGCACTGACGAGATGAATAACGCCCCAGGTAATAACATTAATTATCATGCAAACATTACTAGACCAGTAGATGAGTTTGCTGTCACCTTTACACAGTTTGTGTCCAACGCTGTTCGTATCACGTTCCTATTGAGAAACACAAACTTTTTAGTGTAACGGCTGGAAGAAATGCCAACATTATTATACTAATCTGACCATTGATTAATTACTGCTCTGAAACATGAAAGGCTTGCCCAGTGCCAAGTCAGTCACTCATTTAAAGGTGCTGATAACTTTTTTTTTAGCAGCCACATATAGAGTTCAAATGAAACTCTGGAGTAGCAGAGGAAACTCAGCCTACATAGCTGTCCCAGAAAGAAAACACACTAATAACATTTCCCAATTAACATTCTGAGGCCAAACACAAAGCATTATTTTGTTCAAGTTAGACAAGTATGGCAAAACAAAACAAACCCCCCAGCCTTCACGCTATCAGGGAATGTTGCACATAACATCAACTAATTCTAACATTTAGCTTACTTCACCATCTTGCAAATTACGTCATAATGAAAGCAAAAAGCACTTGAACTACAATACCTAAGAAGAGTTTGTACATTGGTCATAGTTCGCCAACTTTAGTTTCCTCTCCTCCTTTCAAATATTTGGCAAAAATATAAACTGAGATTTATTTATTTACTTTATATCAAGACCCTCTGCTTGCTGCTTGGGCTGTTTCAGGTACCTCCTCCAAAGCACACAGGAATTACACAAGCATATTCCCAGAAATAACATCACTTCTATTTGTGCAGCCACAACTTGCCTATAGGAGAAATCTGTAAGAAAATTCTGAATGTCTAAAAACTTAAGAATGAAGACATTTATGTCTTCATAAATTCTCAGAGTATACTTAAGCATACACTCCTGGAATAACACAGTCTACAGCTCAATTATACACTCTAAAGTAGCACAGTCCCCCATCTTCAACTAATGTACCCAAGCTCCTCTTATCTCACTTACTTGAATAACTTTTTCTACAGAACATATAAAAATTTCACAATAAGAAGTTTGCTAGGCAGAGGTATTTTTAACTGTTCTATCAACCATTAAAACAATCTTCTTCTTTCATCTCACCTCATAAAACTTATCACTTGCGATCTTTTCAACAGGAAGGGGTTTCCCATCTTCAAAATTTGTGAGAATCAATGCAATAGTAGTAAGTGTTTTACCCTGCATAATAGAAAAGAACATCATCTTTTCCACAGACAAAACCAAACCAAATGACCGACTGCCAAGAAGCATGCATATACGTTCTGTTAGAAAGAATTCAAGCTGGGCAAGTATTACCAGTCCCATATCATCAGCCAGTATTCCTCCAAGAACATTTTTGGGCTGTTTCTTTTCTGCAAAATTTGTCAGTGTATTGTAATAGAAGTTATTTCTCTCTTCCCAGAACGGTGGCAAATCATGATTGTTCTCACGTGAAACCATCCAGCCCAAAGCCTGCTTCTGATGGGGAAGCAGAAGTGTACCAACAGCCTGCAAACCCAAGAGGTACATTATGTATTATTGTCAGATTAAATACGACATTCTGTTTTCCAGAGACTTTTTTTAAAGTCCTCTGATCTACTAGATTTTTTTCTGATTCAAATATGTCCTGTATTCAGACAAAGGTAAATATACATCTAGATCCTTAAGTAACTGTATTTTTAAAGAAAACAGTTTCTAGCTTAAAAAATACCTCTACTGCTTCCATTTCAGAAGTTTTATCATCTTCCTTTAGGTCCTCAAACAATTTGTCAAATTCACCTTTAAGCTGCATAAATGAACACAAAAACTGCAATTAGAAGTATTGCAATTAAAAATAACCTCACTAAATAAACAATGAGTGTAGTAAATTACAATTACCTGACATATGGAAATCAGTAAATAGAGGTCTACCATTTTAGATCTGATTTGCTGGAATCTGTCAGCTACACTACAGCCAAATAAAAATTAAGTTCAGTTTTACTGAGAAAAACACAGGCCAATATAAGCAAGAGCTTCAGAAGGAACTGCTAAATATATTCATATCCTTGTCCAACACTCACTAAAGAAACTATTTCACTCTAGTTTGAAAGAGTAAACAAAAAGCAAAACCAAAGCACCACCAAACCCTTCACTTATCAACCTCGGCCAAATCTGAAGGCAAAATATGCAAGTCTGACTTTATTTTGAGAACTGAATGTACTTGTTAGCTGGTAAAGCATTAGGACAGAGAAAAGAAAACATGCCACAACAACAATTAAAAAAAATTACTGAACAACCAAAACCTTCCAAAATTACATAGGACTCAAGGCTGTCATAGCTAAAATGTGTGCTTACAGTATAAAAAATGAAAAAAGTTCAAAAGCTCAAGGTAACCTCAAAGAACATCTGTGGTAAGAAAAGAAATAAAAAACCAACAGATTTTCACTTCATAAGCACTATCTTACTAATGAAAGATCTTTCAACTGAGTAAGTGTGAAATGCAAACCTGTTCAGTTGTCAATTGCACAGCAGCATGAACCGGGGCGCTGTAGCTTGGACCAGCTCTCCCAGAAATCCACTTGGATCCAAAACCATGTTCTGAACCTACTTGCCATTTAAAAGACAGTATTTCAAAATACCAGAATATGATAACTTCCCAATCCCCACACTCTCTAGTTCATGAGCAGCAACGCTGGTCAGATTGTGGGCTATAAAGTATTTTTCACCATCTGCCTTTTAACCTCAGTTTATCCTTGACCTTCCATGGCAACAAAGGCTTTCCACAAAGCTTATTAAGACTCACAGCCAATGAGTTGTGGCTTGGGATCCTTCCAGATGGCAACCATGTTTCTTAAAAATTGTTATCACGTGAAATTTGGCTTGGTGACAGTATGATGACACTAAACAATTTTTCACTCCAAACTCTTTCTCTCTTAACAATGCAGAGTAGAATCTACAAGGTAAAAATTCAAATCTTGCTCTATGTAAAACACATCTATCCCTCACTACATTTCTTTCTGCAGCATCCTTACTCCTGACTACCACAGCTTCAACAAAGTCTAGTTCCAGGAGCCACAGGTGTTTTTTTGTGTCAGGCTCACTCTGCAAAGCATCAGGTCTGCTACACTCACTTGTTCAGAGACATCTCATCTCAAATAAACTGAATGTTCGCTCATTTCTCACTAGTCCTGGCACGTCCTAGGATTCTGCTAAAACCAGCACTTTCCTTGAAACCCTCACCCTGAAAGAGTCTAACCTGTTTCTTACTTTTTTTTTTTTACAAATCTAGAAAGATGCAGGGGATCATTGTGGATTTTTAAGGAACTCATATAAGCTAGTGTATTTCTGAGGATGCTCAAGTGCCTCTCTAATTGCTGGCAGGTAACATATAAGGCAGGATACAAAAGTATACTTCTTATGAAGTTCGAAAGTAATAGCTGTGAGTTCTGCATAATGCCCCAAGTAAGTTAAAAATCCATTCTATGAATGACAAGTCTAGCATGAACATTAAGACCTTATAAACATTTCTTCCAATCAGTGTCAAGTTCAGTCAAAATATCTTTAAATGAAAATAGCCCAAAACTTAAAAGCTTACCTTTCAGAGGAAGAGCTAAATTATATCCGTGTCTTTTTAGATGAGCTAGCACTGCTTCCTTGTTTTCTTCTCTTCCCCAAAAGCTCATTTGCACAGGCATGGTGAAGGAATTTTTTGCTCCATAAGGGACAACCCTGATAAAGAGCAGGAAAAAAAACCCACAGGAGCAATCTTTCGATTGTTTAAATTTCTTTATAGTAAACCTTTCTTCACCAAGAGGTACTCAAAAGTGCTTATTTTCATCAAAACACAGAATGTTCCACATAAGGTGATAGTATTCACACTGTGTAAACCTTTTACACAAATCACAATATGCCATTAAGTGTTTCACAACAACCCTTTTAGGAATTTGCTCTCACTAGTGTCTCTACATTTTCTCATATATGGGAAAGAATGAACTGTATTCAAATAGTTCAACAGAATAAAGAATCTGAAAAAATGAAGCTTTGCTCACATTACTAAGAGCTGTAATTTCTGTCAAAAGAGAACACTTACAAATAGTTTTCAGAATTTGCTAGTGTAGCAACAAAAATGTTTCCATATATTCATGGAACCAAGAGCATCATATTCACACTTACCCTTCAACTACTGCTAGTTTGTTGTCCATGATCCCTGCCAATGCTGCTGCAAGTTCTTTCTTGATATGGCCTACCTGGTCTCCATTCACATTGTTTACTTTCACTGCATTTTTATCATAAGGATTATTTGGCTCCCTCTGAAGTGCAACCATTTCATTATTATTAACCTAAGAAGGCAAAACAAACAAAGACCCAAATACATTCATTTAATTGCAAATTAGTTAAAGAAATATAACAAACCTAAACAGCATGAAGCTTAAAAGACTATTTTGCCAGAGCACTCTGTTCAGTCAACCTAATAAACTACTACTTCCTCAAAATACCAAACACATTACAGAAGAGTTCCCTGATAAATGTCAGTGAGTTTAAAAGTATTCCTGAGAGCAAGAACTACCTTCAACAGCTAACATGTTGTAAAAGGTAATAAACATCCTTTTTTTGCTCATGTAAACAGTTTAAAAACCTAATTTCTTGGTTTCAGTCACTTTCATTAGCATTATGTGAGTGAGCAGAGCTACAAAACAACTAGATTTGAAAGCTTGCTATCTTAATTAAATTTTGAACAAAAGTTTTCAGATTAAGAACTTCTCTTTAAGAATGTAAGTTAGGGAAAAAATGCAAAAAACCACCAACTCTTAGAATTATACTTGGTCAGGAGTTTTATGAATTTCCGAAATTTATTTAAATTTTATTTTTTGAAGCTGACAACTTTTATCTTTTGCTCTGTAATTTATCAAGCACTTACAACCCCTGTGTAATATCGTAATCCAACAACACTTCCTCGCAAAGTTCCATATAAGATAGCTGAGTCCGTATCCTCCTCTGTTCCAGAGGTGTCACCTAGAGAGTCAAAGTCTTTCAATCCAAGACTGGAGCAAAAGTCAGAAGAGGAAAAGCAGGAATAATTTCTCTCTCCACTCCAGGTGTTATCTTGAGAGCATTCTCCTGAAGAGTCTCTGCAAAGACAAATGCAACATATTGGACAATAATTTCCTTGTAATCATTTACCTCTTTATGTATGGCTATCTATAAACTCATTTTATGACTTTCCTCACATAACACTTACCTGGAAACATTTAAAAAAGTTTTATATTAGGTGAAAACTTTGTCTGCCATTTTTAATCCCAAATACAATTAATTTAAGCCAACTATAATACGGAGCTGACAACTGACCAAACTGCAGTATTTGTGCATTCCATCCTACTTTTACTCACAGGATCTTTGTGAACATTACGAATTCACATTTAGTTGTATCTCTAATTAGATCTGGCACAGCAAAATTTCCTTGTATTTTCTTAACACAACTTTTTCTCATCCAAGAAAAAGATTAAAATGACCCGTTTGTAACTGATTAACTCCGTATGACTTTACATCTGTATCCACAAATGCTGCAATGCTAAAACAACTGTTCCCTGCATATTTACTTAGCTTGCCTGTGCACCTTGACATCCATTACAACTTTATTATAAACTTTAGAGATAATCCCTTACTGCAGCCTAACCGGGGTAATTACACCTACGCATGTCTCATACAAACTCCTGCCAGGGCAGATGCTTTTGGGGAAGGGATACACCTGGAAATTCACATCACTGGCTACCAAGAGATGGACACGTTCCTGCTCAGTAACCAATGTGTGAGCAAAGATTGAAACGCTAATGGACTGCTTCAATCAAGTAATACATAACAGTGAAAGCTCAGTATGTAACAGTAACGACTTTTGGTAGATTTCAAAACTATCCTACTGTGCTGCTGGATTACTTTAAGAGTAAAATCAATTAAAATGCTCCCCCATACTATTCAGAGCCTTGCACAGCAAACTTTGGGATTTTTCTCCGAATTACACCTAAAATTACCGTATTATCAGCATTCTATTTGACAGAAAAAAAAATCAACCATTTAAAAGGCTTTGCACTCAGCTTGTAATGAACACCTGAAGTAAATTTGCTCATCGAAACCAATTAAAAGGAATAATAATAAAGCTTATTGTTATGGGATAGAAGCTTTGTGGCTATCTAATAAAGTTAAATTTATAAAGCTTACCTGGTTTTGAGGAACTAAGGCTGAACTGCAAAAATAGGATTGAAATACTTTTGCTTCATGTATCCTATGGGACTGTACACTATTTGGGAACGTCCTCAAATGTATTTTGTAATGTACCTTGTGATTTCCATAAAAGGTGTAAGGTTTAAATATAAAACAACATTTATCGGGGATGGGTGGATAGCGTGGACCCCGCGTGTCCTAAAACCACGTGCAGCCAGACTGTCCATCCCATTTTCGTATCTGAAAACATCACAAGACCACTATACGATCTTCCGAAGAGGAAAAGAAGACCCCAGTCACAAGGCAGATGTTGTGGAAGAAATCGGTTATGGAAAAAGACCCCAGCTGAAAAGAGGAAGTAAAAGGACTATAACTTGTGACTGCAAGCTGCCAAATCTTTGCCAGTCAGGGAGAAAAAGGGAAGTTTCTCCCTACTGAGCCCAGCGCTGTGACTTTGCTTAGTTGCCTATTAATAAAATACTTTCAAATTTTACTCAAAACGACTTCGACTCAATAATTCGGTCAATTTTACCTATAACAAGCTCATTGCAAATGCGCCCGCGAGGGGTTATTCAGGAGCCACGGATGCCCCTGCCTGGCGGAGACGCGCTCGGGGGTCCCGAGGGGAGCGGCCCCGCGACCCCGGGCCCCACACGGCCTGCCCCGCGACCCCGGGCCCCGGGGGCCCGCACGGCCTGCCCCGCCCCGCCCCGGCCCGGCTCCGCCACCGGCTCACCCGGGCCCGCTCCACGCCATGGCCTCCCCCGGCGCTGCCGCGGCCCGGATCCCGCGGGGCCTCCGGGCGCTGCCCAATGAACTCCGCAGGCGGGAAGAGGCGGCGCCTCCGCGCCCCTCAGCCCGCGCTCAGGGCTGTGCTGGCGGAGGGAGCGGCCCCGCTCGGGGGTACCGAGCCCCTCTCGGGGGTACCGGGCCGTGCCACGCGCTTTACCCGAGAAGTGCTAGTGGTAAAAGAACCTGTACAGTGGCAAAGAACGCGTGCAATCAGCTGTCACTTACAGACAGAATGTCCACGAGTTTGCAAAGATGCCAAGAAAATGAACGAGGATGCAAAGGGCAAAGCATGAGGTTGTTAGAATGTGATTTTCTGAAGGGTTATGTTGTAATAAAAATCTGACTTAGGAAGCAGCATCTCAGCCACACTATAGGTAAAAAGCATATGGTACACTAATTTAGGCACAAATAGTAATGTTAACAATCATTGAAGCATCTATGAGCTCATCCATGATCGTCACGGTCAGTGATAATCAAAAACATTTATAACCTTGCAGAATAGAGCCTTTGGAGGCAGTATTTTCATGTCACAACTGAAACCACTCTGAAGTCTCCTACAGCTTTTCCCAAAAATTGTAAGAGTCACCTGCAATTAAAATCAAACAGATACTTGCCATAACCAATAACAGATGAGTGAAACAGAATTTTTCTTCTTTGCTGGGCTAATGTTAAAAAAAAAGAAAGAAGGAAAAAAAGAAAAAAGAGGGTGAGTTTTAAAAGCTTCTTCTTCTAAAAACTGAATACTTTCACCCAGCATTCCAGGGTACCATTCCATTCCGTTAAATAACTGAAATTCTTTCACAAATTCGTTGAGGCAGACACTACTATTCACTGAAATAAATGTTTTGCAAAACACACATTTATGTAGCAGTCTTTTTGGATGAACTTGGATGCTAGATAAAAGAAAATGATACAGTTTTATCTAAAGATGCAGGTTGATGTCAAAAAAAACCAAAATCCCAGCTTTTCACTAACTCATCCTTCAAAGTATGCAAATAAATTTTGTATAGATTATCATTAGGGCAAACTGTTCCAGCATTAAAATCTAACGTATCTGATATATAAAGTCTGATGAAATTAGTCTAGTTTAATAGTAGATTTGCCAGACCAACTCTGTCAGGTTGATTTTTGACCAAATTCTATGTGAATACATAATTGCTTCTCTTTAAACTTATATGGATATTGTTATGGTCTTAGATGGTTTAAGGTCCTTATTCCATCTTTTATAAGCCAATTGTAATTTTGGTCTATAAAGATCTCTCAAAGAGAAGTGCAGTTTTCTATGCAAGACTGTTTTTCATTCGATTACTGACACTTTCTTACAGATTCAGTGGTTCAAGATGGAGCTTAAAATCTGTCCATGTACCCGTTTTAGTCAGTGCAAATTTACAGGTCACAAATACTGAAATAAAACTTCTGCTCTAGATTTTACAATTAAAGCTATACACTTATAGGGAAAGCTATAATAAGGCAGGATTCTGGAAAACTATGAGATATTTTTTTGAGGATAAAATAGATAGATCATTCTCCCATAAGGACTTGCACATTCATCAAAACCAAGAATCACAAAGAGTTCATTTATAGTAATTTTCTAACAGAAGCTCTTCCTCAAATTGGACTTCTTCCTAACTATTAAGCAATGCATATGGAAGACCAAAGGGAATATTACTCGTGGGCCAGCCAGGAGACCTGGGAAATGGAGTCTAACACTGAGCTTCCAACATCCACAGTTTCATGAAAACTTACAACAGAGAATGTCTTGCTGTCAGAAATGCTAAGACTGGTACAGTTCACTGCTTTTCCTTTTACATATCACTTCAAGATTGCTGCACATTTGAACAGGAACAATTTTAAATATCAAAATCCTTTCAGAAACAAACACTTTTTCTCATTCATTTATACTGTTTATTATCCCCATACTGTTTCTTTAACACCTCTCACTCCAGTAATTTTTCTTCTTTCATACAAAGCTTGCAAGATTTTTGTTACCTTCTCTGGAATATACCAGAAACACAGACTTAAGTCATCTATAAAATAACAGCATATTCCAGTCTGGTTATTTTCCAATCTGACATGATCAATATGGCTATTTGCGTGAACAGGTTTTGGGGGCGTGGGCTACAGGGGTGCCTTGTGTGAGAACCTGCTGCAAGCTTCCCCCATGCCCGACAGAGCCAACACCAGCTGGCTCCAAGAGACCTGCCATAGGCCAGGGAGAACGTGCTCCAGGCATGAGAGCAGAGACTCCTCTGCAGCCCAGGGAGCAGCCCATGGGGAGGCAGCTGTGCCCCTGCAGCCCAGAAGCACCAGAGGGGAGCAGAGACTGACCTGCAGCCCATGGAGGAGCCCATTGCCAGAGCAGGTGGGGGCCCAAAGGAGGCCATGACCCCGTGGGAAGTCCACGTTGGAACAGGAGAGAGCAGTCCAGGCTGGAGCAGGTTTGCTGGTAGGACCTGTGACCCCCACAGAAGCCACACTGGAACAGCCAGTTGCTGAAGGACTGAGCCTATGGAAGAGACCCATGTTGGCAAAGTTTGTGAAGAGCTCCAGCCTGTGGGAGGGACCCCATGCTGGAGCAGAAGTGTGAGAAGTCCTCCCCTTGAGGAGGGAGCAGTAGAGACAAGAGAACCTGTGATAATCTGTGTCACTGGGGCAGGGAGAGGTAGAGAACTCAGGTGTAAAGCAAAGCCTAGGAAGAAGAGAGGGAGGAGTGAAAGGAAGATGGTTCAAGATTTTGGTTTTATTTCCCCTTACTTTACTCTGATCTCTTGGGTAATAAATTAAGCTAATTTCCCAATTCAAACCTGGTTTGCCTGTGATGGTCATTGCTGCATGATCTTTCCCTGCCCTTATCTCGACCTACAAGCCTTTCGTTGTATTTTCTCTTCCCTGTCCCATGTAGGAGAATGATGGAGTAGCTTTTGTGGGCACCTGGCATCTAGCCAGGGTCTGCCCACCACAACAAACAAAATATCTGACAGTGATGGAATATTGAATCCTTTTAGAATTTTTTAAGGGACTTCTTTTTCTATGGTAATTTCTTTTTGAAGAATACATGAGAAAGGCTGAATACACAGTCTCTCTTAGAAGGTCTGCACTTAAAAATTATAGCTTTGAGAACTTACTTTCTTAAGACTCATTTTGTAAAGTGAAAGAAGTGGTCTACAATGACACCTCCTCTCCCTTCTCCCTTTGTTGATGCTCAATATTTTTTTTCCATTTTTACCATAAGCTGGCAATGCTGCAGAGGCCTCTTTTTTTCTCTTCTGTGGGCCAGTCATTGCTTTAGGTGTAGGTCAACACCCTTTCAATAAAGATTTATGTCCATGAAGAGTCAAGGCAAAAAAATCTTCCTGACTTCATATGACCTATCAGGCTAGAATGGTTAAGGTATACAAGAAATTTAGTTACAAAGACTATATAAACAAGTTTGACACATATAAAAGGTTAGTACTTGAACACAGTCAAGCCAGTTAGTGGTAAAAGGATAATTTATCATTCAAAAGCTATCTTGGCCTATGTATACACAACTCTTTCCAGCAGACAGTAGAATTAATAGCCCAACAAAAGTTTTGGCCATAGAACAGAATACAATTCTGTGCAGAATTCTAAACACAGAAGTACATCAGAAATAAATTTGATAAGCTTCAGTTGGGCAGTGTTAAGGGGAAAAAGTGCATTATGAGAGACACAAAAGATCTTGTCTATTATAATTAATAGCAATTTCGTAATTTTTATTTTTACCAGTTCTCATTATTAATTGCAAATCTGTCATTTCCTTTTCTCTGAGGAGACAGGAGAGAAGGGGGGGAAAGAGGACAGAAAGGAAGGGGAAAACCCCTACAGGTGGCATGGCTGCTAATCGAGAAAACGAGTTTGCTCACTTCAACTCTGGACATCCAGCCTGGACAACCAGCGGCGCCTGTCCAGCCGCCACCCCTTCTCCGCCCGCCGGGCCCCCCTCCCGCCGCCGAGGGTCGGCCCCGCTCCGCCCGAAGGGGGCCCGCCCGCCGCCGAGGGTCGGCCCCGCTCCGCCCGAAGGGGGCCCGCCCGCCGCCGAGGGTCGGCCCCGCTCCGCCCGAAGGGGGCCCTCCCGCCGCCGAGGTTCGCCCCGCTCCGCCCGAAGGGGGCCCGCCCGCCGCCGAGGGTCGGCCCCGCTCCGCCCGAAGGGGGCCCTCCCGCCGCCGAGGTTCGCCCCGCTCCGCCCGAAGGGGGCCCGCCCGCCGCCGAGGGTCGGCCCCGCTCCGCCCGAAGGGGGCCCGCCCGCCGCCGAGGGTCGGCCCCGCTCCGCCCGAAGGGGCCCGCCCGCCGCCGAGGTTCGCCCCGCTCCGCCCGAAGGGGGCCCCGCTCCGCCCGAAGGGGGCCCGCCCGCCGCCGAGGGTCGGCCCCGCTCCGCCCGAAGGGGGCCCGCCCGCCGCCGAGGTTCGCCCCGCTCCGCCCGAAGGGGGCCCGCCCGCCGCCGAGGTTCGCCCCGCTCCGCCCGAAGGGGGCCCCGCTCCGCCCGAAGGGGGCCCTCCCGCCGCCGAGGTTCGCCCCGCTCCGCCCGAAGGGGCCCGCCCGCCGCCGAGGTTCGCCCCGCTCCGCCCGAAGGGGGCCCCGCTCCGCCCGAAGGGGGCCCGCCCGCCGCCGAGGTTCGCCCCGCTCCGCCCGAAGGGGGCCCGCCCGCCGCCGAGGTTCGCCCCGCTCCGCCCGAAGGGGCCCGCCCGCCGCCGAGGTTCGCCCCGCTCCGCCCGAAGGGGCCCGCCCGCCGCCGAGGGTCGGGCCCCGCTCCGCCCGAAGGGGGCCCCGCTCCGCCCGAAGGGGCCCGCCCGCCGCCGAGGTTCGCCCCGCTCCGCCCGAAGGGGGCCCCGCTCCGCCCGAAGGGGGCCCGCCCGCCGCCGAGGTTCGCCCCGCTCCGCCCGAAGGGGCCCGCCCGCCGCCGAGGTTCGCCCCGCTCCGCCCGAAGGGGCCCGCCCGCCGCCGAGGTTCGCCCCGCTCCGCCCGAAGGGGGCCCCGCTCCGCCCGAAGGGGCCCGCCCGCCGCCGAGGGTCGCCCCGCGCGCTCTCCCGCCTCGAGCTGCTCCCCCCTCAGCCGGACACGCGCCTGCACGTGTTGGGAGAACGCGCACGGCCAATCAGCGGGGCGCGCTCGCGCGCACTCCGCGCGCGTACGGGCCAATGGGGAGCCAGCGCCTGGCGCGAGGGGTGCGAGGCGGTTTAACGGCCGCAGTCCGGGCCGGGCGGGGCGCGGTGCAGGACGTGCGGTGGCGCAGCGGAGTTCGTCAGCTTAGCCAGGCACCATGGTGGGGAACGGGATCCTCGAGGCTGCGGGGGAGGACGGCCGCTTGGGAGGGGGCTCTGCTGCGGCAGTCACGGGAGGCTGTGCGTGCACGTGCTGCCGCAGGGCCTGCGGGCAGTCTCTGCTTGAAGTCCCCGCGGTAGCACTGTGGCCGGCTGGGGAGGAGGAGGCAAATCGGCGTAAAGATGAATAGTTCAGGGAAGGCGAGACATAGAAGGTGGCCCGTAGCTATTAAGGGATATGTGGAAGTGCAAGGGAAGGCTGTTCGTAGTAGGCACTGGCCGCGGGGAGAGGCGAGAGGCAAATGAAATACGCACCAGGATGCGCAGAGAGCGGGACAGCGCAGGGCGCTCCCGGGCCCACCCTTGGCGCCGCCTCCGGGCTGCCTTGGCGCGCGGGGCGGCGCGTGCGCGGAGCCGCGGCCCTGAGGGAGCGCGTGCCGAGCGCGGCGCGCGGGGCGCAGCCAATCGCGGGGCGGGGCGGGGCGGGGCCCAGGCCTGGCGGCGGCGCTGCAGGAGCGGGGAGTGCGGGGCGGCTGTCAAAGAAATGGGAAGGAGCAGCCCGAACTCCTTGCTTTTGCTTTTCCAGCCCAGCTTTTCCCTAGATACACTGTAACAGTAAACTCGAAATGCGGCTGATTTCTATCTCGGATATAAGACAAAATTGAGGTACTGGGAGATGGAACACACATGGCACAGTTGCTTAGAATCAAAGGAGCTGGCTAGAAATGGGCAGATGGCATTTGATTTGGAGTCTCAAACGATTTCACATAAAAGTGTGTACGAAAAAAATTACATATGAATTGTCAGAGGCTAGATACAACTATGATTATTATAAAGGAAAACATACTGAGTGGTCCTGTGCAAGAAAAATTCTTACAACAGTTACTCAGTACGTGCTTTGGCAACAAGTTAAGGAAATTTTGGAATATTATATTAAAAAGTCTGCCAAAAGCTAAAAGAAGGTGAAAAAGGGAGTAGGCTGAATATTAAAGATCCATGTGTGGCATCGCAAGGGATGACAAATCTTTATTCACCCTGTGTGTTCATAGGGACTAGGGTGCCTTTAGGATCTTCCAATATTCTCAAAGTCAGTGCAGGTCCGTAGGGTGAGTGGTGTATTGCCAGCAACAGACAAAATTGTTTTCTTCGATTGTAACTCAAGAGCAACTAGGGAGTATTGCAGCAGAGAAAGATCATGGAAAGATACAACTCACAGATAGCTAAGTATGAGAATAAAATCTAGAAGCAGGTAGCTCCATGTTTTATTATTGTTCTGTTTTAACTTTGCAGCGTGAATGCATTTCCATCCACGTTGGTCAGGCTGGTGTTCAGATTGGCAATGCATGTTGGGAATTGTATTGTCTTGAACATGGGATCCAGCCTGATGGCCAAGTGCCTAGTGATAATACTATGGGACGTGGAGATGATTCATTTAATACTTTCTTCAGTGAGACAGGAGCTGGTAAACATGTTCCGAGAGCAGTGTTTGTGGACTTGGAGCCAACCGTAGTTGGTATGTACCCAGCATTAAAGGTCTTCAGTGGAAAAGTGAGCACCCTGTATGCATTCCTTACTGTCTTTTTTTTGTCTGTTAAGAACACTGTAGATTTTAAAAGATGTGTGTCTGGATGCTGTTTTGACATTTGAGGTTATTGTTATTTGAAAGAAATTAAATAATGGTCTAGAGGTAACTATTTGGAAAAAGATAGAACTTTTCTACGATCTGGATAATCTTTCCAGACTGCTGCACTGCATCCAGAGTTTTCTTTGATTGCCGTCAAGTATCTTGTCTGTACCTGTATGAGTGAACTCTGTGTTACTCGAGTACAAATACTGCTATGTGTGTGCCTGACAGTTACCCCTAAACGAAGGGGCTGAAGTTGTGCCAACTTGTTAGACTGGTCAGACAAGCTGTGTTTAGTCAGAGATGCTGCCTACGCTCTTCTGACCCATGTCAGAACTACACTGTGTGTAGGCAGTAGGCTGCACACACAGAACGGAAGAGATCAAATTTATGATGTGTTTTGGATTTTTTTGTAGATGAAGTACGTACAGGCACATACAGGCAGTTATTCCATCCTGAGCAGCTCATTACTGGGAAAGAAGATGCAGCCAATAATTATGCCAGAGGCCATTATACCATTGGAAAAGAGATTGTTGATCTTGTGCTAGACCGCATTCGCAAACTGGTAAGAATTCATGCTGCAAGTTAGTATTTAAAATAATTGATACAGCTGTATAGCTGTGTTTGTTGATGGGCTTTTGGTTTGGGTTTTTTCACTAAGAATTTTGTGTATCCTTAATTGTTTAAACCAAAACAAAATAAGCCTTTTATTTCCCTGCATGCCCCACTGCCCTTTAAATAAAAATTCAGTTTTTATTATAACAATGTAAAATTAACAAACTTATGACAGAAATGCTTTGGAATTATTATTTTAATACTGATATCTCCAAAACCATCAATAACTTTTTTTCTCTCCCATTTTTTCCCACCCCATTATAGGCTGATCTGTGCACAGGGCTGCAAGGTTTCCTTATTTTTCATAGTTTTGGAGGAGGCACTGGTTCGGGATTCGCATCACTGCTCATGGAAAGGCTCTCTGTTGACTATGGCAAAAAATCTAAACTGGAGTTTGCAATTTATCCAGCACCACAAGTTTCCACTGCTGTAGTGGAACCCTACAACTCAATTCTAACTACCCACACAACATTAGAGCATTCAGACTGTGCCTTCATGGTAGATAATGAAGCCATTTATGATATATGTCGACGTAACCTGGATATTGGCCGTCCTACTTACACAAATTTAAACCGATTAATAGGGCAAATTGTTTCATCCATCACAGCCTCACTGCGTTTTGATGGAGCCCTTAACGTAGATCTGACAGAATTTCAAACTAACCTGGTTCCATACCCACGAATTCATTTCCCCTTGGTAACGTATGCCCCCATCATCTCTGCTGAAAAAGCGTATCATGAGCAGTTATCCGTGGCTGAAATTACTCACTCTTGCTTTGAACCAGCCAACCAGATGGTCAAATGTGACCCTCGCCATGGCAAGTACATGGCCTGCTGCATGTTGTACAGAGGTGATGTCGTGCCCAAAGATGTCAATGCAGCCATTGCCACTATCAAGACTAAACGTACCATTCAGTTTGTGGATTGGTGCCCAACTGGATTCAAGGTATGTAGCTTTTTAATTAAGTGCTTGATATCTGAATGATTAGGAATTGTGTAGTTTTTAGATGTAGCAGTCAGGTTAAAATATTGTAATGTCACTGTTAAATATTTTGATAAAGGGCAAAATAACTAAGCTATTTTATTTGTAACTGTGGTGATTTTTGATTTTTAACAGAAATTAGTCTTTTAACCTTAGTACTGCAAAAGAAAATTTCCCATTTGTTTTCTCAAAGGTGGGCATTAACTACCAGCCTCCAACTGTGGTGCCAGGTGCTGACCTTGCCAAGGTGCAGCGCGCTGTGTGTATGCTGAGTAACACAACTGCTATTGCTGAAGCGTGGGCTCGGCTGGACCACAAATTTGATCTCATGTATACTAAGCGTGCCTTTGTGCATTGGTATGTTGGGGAAGGAATGGAGGAAGGAGAATTTTCTGAAGCCCGAGAAGACCTGGCTGCCCTTGAGAAAGATTATGAAGAAGTTGGCCTAGACTCAGTAGAAGCAGAGGCTGAAGAAGGAGATGAATATTGAGAAAACTAAAGCCTGTTTTTACAGAAAAACCCTAAAGCCTGTTTTTACAAAAAAACCCAAACAGTTGCAGAACCCTGTTCACTTGTTTGTTTTTAAAGAAAGTTTTCAAATGTGTTTTCAAATAGAGTTCTAAAGATTCTATTGTCTCTGGTTTTTTCTTCTTCACTATTAATGTGTGCATTCACTAAGGAAGGACCATTTGAGATTACAGGTTTTGGTAGCAGATGTGTTACCTGCTTTAAAAGTGCATTGTAATTTTTACATTCTTACATTGGCCTAGGAAAAAAAAACCCAGTTAACACCAAGGTTGCGGGTTTGATCTCCGTATTAAGGAGTTAGGATCCTTATGGGTCCCCTCCAACTCGGAATGTTCTGTGAAATGCATTTTCTTCACTCCTGAATCCAGAAAAGGGGATGAAACTTAAAGATTTTGTTTGAGGTTTTTTTGTGGGTGGTTCGTTTTGGTTCTTTTCTACATGTTCTACATAAAACCAGGAGCAAGAAAAGGGGCAACACCTGTTACAGATTGACAGAAATGATTTTTTTTCAGAAGTATTTTTATCTGTGGAGCATGCAGTGTACACCCAGCATATGGAATTGTGAAGAAAGAATTGCTGTATTTAAACACAAAAAAGTCTGCGTTTTTATCTGGGAGACTGGAGGATCCCAGGTGTCTCAGCAGCCTGAGCTGAGCTCTGAGCCGCGCCCAAGGGAAATCTGCTCCGCACACGCACGTCCGACCCAAACACTCGACTGCGACGTCTTCTGTTTCTGAGCCACTGTTTCCCAGTTCCGTCTCACCTAACGATCACTTCCAATTTACCCTGCCACTTAGGGAGGTCCCGCAGAGCATGCCCAGGAGTGCTAACACCGCAACGGAGTCACACTAACCCGCCCGCACACCCCGCCCCTCCGGGGGAGGTGGCTCTGTCGGCCCCGCACTTCCCGCCCGCGCCCCTCCGGGGGAGGTGGCTCTGTCGGCCCCGCACTTCCCGCCCGTGCCCCGCCGGGGGAGGTGGCTCTGTCGGCCCCGCACTTCCCGCCCGCGCCCCTCCGGGGGAGGTGGCTCTGGCTCTGCCCGCGGAAGTGCAGGCGGCGCCCCGAGAGCTCGCCGCTGCTCACGCCGCTGTTCCGGAGCCATGGTGCAGCTTTACAACTTGCACCCCTTCGGGTCGCAGCGGGTAGTGCCCTGCCAGCAGCAGCCGGCGCACTTTTGCTGCGGCCAGGACGTGCTGTTCGTGGCCAGCGCGGCGGCGAGCTGCAGGGTGGAGGTGTTCGCCCTGCGCGACCAGGGGTGCTGTGAGCCCCTGGGCTCCTTCGCCACGCTGGGGCCCGTGCTGCGCATGGCGCACAGCTCGGCAGGTCAGTCCCGGCGGCCCCCGCTCCGGGAGGGCTCGGCTGAGGAGGCCGGGCAGTGCCCTGCTCGAGTGCGGGGAGAGGCCCTGTGGGCCTCGCCTGGCCGGGGCGGCCGGGCCCGGGGTGGGGGGAGGGTGACCGGCCGGCGCAGCGCCCGGGCCTCGCCGCGGGAGGCCTGGCATTGCCCCCGGCCCTCCCTCGGGCTCCCCCTCCTCAGGCTGTCCCCCGCCCTCCCTCGGGCTCCCCCTCCTCAGGCTGTCCCCCGCCCTCCCTCGGGCTCCCCCTCCTCAGGCTGTCCCCCGCCCTCCCTCGGGCTCCCCCTCCTCAGGCTGCCCCCCGCCCTCCCTCGGGCTCCCCCTCCTCAGGCTGCCCCCCGCCCTCCCTCGGGCTCCCCCTCCTCAGGCTGCCCCCGGCCCTCCCTCGGGCTCCCCCTCCTCAGGCTGCCCCCGGCCCTCCCTCGGGCTCCCCCTCCTCAGGCTGCCCCCGGCCCTCCCTCGGGCTCCCCCTCCTCAGGCTGCCCCCGGCCCTCCCTCGGGCTCCCCCTCCTCAGGCTCCCCCCGGGCCTGGGTCGGCTCGGGCGCCTCGGGGGGCGCAGGCCGCATCTCCCTTGGTTTGCTTTCTGCCTCCGCCCAGACTGGGGTCAGTGCTCCCTCTCTGCCTTTGTTTCATTGGGATTTTGTTTTCAGAGCACGGGGCGGGTGGTCCTGCCAATCCCGCAAGTGTCCGTGAGTCTGTTGATCTATTGCTTTCCCTGGTCTTTAGACTATAAAGACCGGGGTTGCGGGGGCGGAAAACCGTCTGCAAACACAACTCAGAAAGTGGATTCACTTAGGAGTTATTCTGGACCTAGATGTCTTAAGTCCTTTTTGCCACTCAGCAAAGAAACTTGGACTTTGTATTTAATTGGAGAAAAATTAGTGAAAACTGCTTTTTGGAATTTTCTGTACGAGTTGAGACTTTAGGATGTTCTTTGTAATGAACTACAGGAGGTAAAGAGCTCAAAAAGTGTCATCTGTTCTTTAATGATTTATCAGTAGCACTGCTTTCTTTTAAGGAGACTATCTGGTGACAATTGAAGAAAAAAGCAAAGCAACTTTCCTAAGAGCATATGTGAACTGGAGATGCATGTCTGCGGGGAGTTCTCGTGTGTGTGTTCGGATGGTTGGTCACAAGATGGAAGAGTCATACAGTGAAACGTTGAAAGAACAGATGTCAGTTGTTGAAATGCCACTTTCAGACCCTCCACTGTGCATTTCATGTTGTCCCATAAATGGAGATCTTCTTGTGGGCTGCAAGAATAAACTAGTCATATTCTGTTTGAAATACCTGGTCATAAACCAGAATTTGACTGTGTTAGATTTTGAACGCTCCTTAATTTTGCACATTGATAACCTCATTCCTGCTGAAGTTGCATTTTGTGCCAGACATATAGCCATAACAACAGATCTGGAAGTTCTAATCCTGAAACTGGAACTGGTCCAGCCAAGTGCAGACAGAACACAGCAATGTGCTCAGGGAGTTAGTGCATTAGAGAAGACTGTGGATGGAGGTAAGTGCAGAAATAAATTTTTTATTATTTTTTTTAATCTCTAAGAATCTGCTCTCTGATTCCTGTTATTCTGAAAGTAGCCTCAAACAAGGTCTTTGCCCTTCAGAAAATATTTCTAGATCGTCCTATGACTGTCAGCTGAATGTTCTAGGACATAAAGAATTGTACCAACCTGCGTTTGATTTGAAGGTAACACCTCAAAGGAATATGCCATCATTCTGCACACCTTCAGGATAATGCAGCCTCTACAGACAGAGATTTAGGTCCCTGTTTTCAACCTGCCCCCATGGGCCAAACTAAAGTGGTAGTAGTTCATTGTGCTACGTTCAGAAATATTCTCTCAGTGTCTCTGCCTAAGTAACTGCCTTAAACATTTAAGAATATTTCTGTGGCGATGCCTGTGTACTTTTGTAACTGTTAGTAGGCTCAGAACCCGTGTAATCAAGCAAATTCTCGTTTGTCAGCCCTTTATCTTAATCAAGGGCTTGCCTTAGAGTCCTAGAAATCCCAGGAACGGATGTACTCAGTAGGTTTTGTTTCTGTGTATTGCAAGAAATCAATCCCCATGTAATCAATTATCAATTCGCACCTTTCCAAAAGTACACGTATCAGATGAACACCAACAAAGTTGCAGCAAGTCCTTCCCTTATAATTAAATAAAAGGACAGTCTTTTAGAAATGGAAACTGACTGCACCTAGAAAAAGATGTAAAGAAAACTTGTCAGATAGGGAAAATATAAATGGAATGTTCTTGGCTGAGTGAAGATGGATCTTTTCTCAGATAATGGCTTCCTGCCCCTAGTGGGTTTTATTACTAAAAACTAAATAGAAAAGTTACAGTTTCTCTCTGAGTGTTGTTAGGAGTTGCTTTCCAGAACTTCAGTGAGTGTAATATAACACCACTTTCTGTGATTGCTGCCTTTTCCTTCTCAAAACCTCTCCAGCCAAAAGACAGCATTTTTTGATGACCAACCACTTGCAGCACAAGTTGTCTTGGACTCACTTTCTTATGAACAGTACATGAGTTATTTCCCTGCAGTCTTGACTGTTAGGTATTCAGGTTGTTGAGGCTTAAATAAGGAATTGTGCCTATCTTCTAGTAGCTGTAATTGGAGTATTTAATTGTCATACCAGTTTCTTGCTGCAGAATGGAATGGTTGGAACAATTAAGATAACATTTTCATTGTTCAGGTGTGAAAGATGAAAGCCCTTCAGCACATACTTCGCAGCTTGAATTAGATGAGTTCATCATATGTCAGAAGCCAGTGGAACTGCTTGGGGAAGAAAGTAAACTGTGTGAGATACCCATCACACTGGAATTCACAGAGTTACCTACAGAAGACACAAAGCACTTCCAAGTGCAGTATCTGCTTTTCAGGTATTACAAATGTTTTCCCCTTTATGGGCTAATTTACTGCAAGAAACCAAAATGAGTTGTGGATTGTTGTGTGGTCTTTTTGATAGAAAACTGATAATTTGACTTTCGGGATTTTTGTAAGGGTTCGGGTTCTTTTGAACTGAGGAAATAATGGGATACCAAAGAAAGCCCTTTTTTAGTATATTGGAGTATTTCATGTGGAAGGGATCTGCAACAGTCATCTACTCCATCTGCCTGACCACTTCTGAACTGAGCTACTGTTAAAGCGTAGTACTGGAGGCACAGTACAAATGCCTTGTAAACAGTCACAGGCGTGGGGCATTGACTGCCTCTCTAGGAAGCCTGTTCCAGTGTTTCACCACTCTCTCAGGAAGAAAATGTTTCCTCATGTCAAGCCTGAAACTGCCCTGATGCAGCTTGGAGCTCTTCCCACGTGTCCTGTCGATGATCACGGGGAGAAGTGCTCAGCATTTCCCTCTCCAGGTCCCCTGAATAGGCAGCTAATTTAGTCTTCCTCTTTTATTAAAATTTTTGTCATAGATGGAGGAAGAATTGATGTCACAGTCCAGCAGCAAATTCCAAAGCAAAGCAGGCAAAGGGATGAGACATAATAGGAAAGAAAGGTAGGATTGGAGGTGGCATGATGTTACATACAGCTCAGTGGAATAAAAAGAGAGGGACAAAAGAAGGTTAAATTGAGGTCCAAATCAATTGCAACATGTCTTCCAGTGATCTCAAAGTTTGACGTGCATCTTGTAGACAAGGAAAGAAGGAGGATTTTGGTTGCAGGAATTCCAGATGGTTGTTTCTAGCTGTGCCATGTGCTTTTTGGCATCACTGTGCTAATGGCATTGGTTGTAGGAATGTGAACTGTTGCTGTGTGTTAAAGCATGAGGTGTGCCTGATACAGCCAGTGCTATTTACTTGTAGATCATCATGATCTCTCCCTTGAGGTCCCATGTTGTTGTTTTGGATTTTTTTCTCTAGACGTTTTACACCTGACCAGTCACCTTTTGGGTTTTGTGAAGAGACAAAGTTGCACTCTGTTCAACTGCTGCCTGTATACCAGACAGGTATAAGGATATGTGTGAAGGCACAATGGGCTGGTGGCATCATAGGAGACTGTGAAAGGAAGGAGCTTCTTTGTGTATCCTGTTTTGTACACTGCTTCTGTATGATTTGTTTTTCAAATCGAGATCTTTCCTCCCTTTTCCATGATTTAAGCTGAGCTGCTATTAACAGAAAAGCCTTTAAATTTCTCCAAGTTCCACATAAGCCTTAAACTAAAATACCAATTTATCACTCCAAGAGAGGAAGACTAAATCAGCTTTTATCAGTTTTCTGCTGATTAATTTTGTGTTGCATAACAGTCACTCTTTACACTGCATTAATAAAATTATTGTCAGTGTTATAAGACTGCTGCTCACTAGTCCAAAGAGGAAATCGGGGTAGTAAATTGTAATAGTCAGGAAGATACAGGTTACCTTTCTGACAGGCTTTAATAAAAACTGGAAAAGAAAGAGATGAATGCAGATTTTAGGGATTCACTAGCTCAAGCCCCAAAAGACCCACGGAAGAATTTAATGCTGTATGTTAGTAGTCAGATTTCATAGAATCATAGAATATGCTAAGTTGGAAGGGACTCACAAGGATCATCCAGTCCAACCCCTGGCCTTGCCCAGGACACCCGAACAATCCCACACTGTCCCTGTCCCGTTGTCCAAACACTCCTTGAACTCTGGCAGCCATGGGGCCATGACCCCTGCCCTGGGGAGCCTGTTCAGTGCCCACCACCCTCTGGGGGAAGAACCTTTTCCTGATGTCCAACCTAAACCTCCCCTGAGAGAGCTTCCTGTCATTCCCTCAGGAATTGCATACAGACTGCTATTAGGTCTCCCCTCAGACTCCTCTTTTCCAAGCTCAACAAAGCAAGTGACCTCAGAAACTCTTCATATGGCTTCCTTTCTAGGCCCTTTACCACCCTTGTAGCCTTCCCTTGGTCTTTCTCTAATAGATTTGTATCCTCCTTACATTGTGATGCCCCAAACTGCCCCCAGAACTCGAGGTGAGGCCACCCCAGTGCAGAGCAGAGTGAGACAATCCCCTCCCTCTCCTGGCTGGCAACGCTGTGTCTGGTGCGTGCCAGGATGTGATTGGCCCTTTTGGCTTTACTGATTGCTCACCCAGTTTGAGGTGGTTTTCTGTCTGCTCAGTAGCAAAGCCTCATTTAACTTGCAGTGGACTGGAAAGAATGAGGTACTTGCCATTTAACTCCAAGTATCTTATGCTCTCCTGTGATTTACAGGCTCTGACAAGAGGGTCTGTAGAAAATGAACACAGCTGTTACCTGCTAAAGTGGCTTTCTAAATAAATTCTGCCATTGCCAGCCTTTCTTTCCCTTAAGTGAGGACCTGTATTTTGGTGAGCTGCAGTTCTAGGTGAGCATTCGTTGGAACCTATAGGTAATTCTAAGATCAGGCTGATCTTTCCAGCCATGGATGCTTAGCTGTGGTGTATTTGCCAGGGCAGTCCAATACTATTAAATCTATAGAATTTCTTCACTCAATGGTATCTCCTTACTTTTGTGAAAATGCCTCCAAATGAGATAATGTAGCATAACTTGCTGACCTGTGCACTGAGTGTCATATGGTTCTTTTTACTAGCTACTAACAAAACCAGTCTGCAACTTGGGCGGGTTTGATAGCATCTTAGTCATCAGGCTTGTAATGGAATTGCCAGGTTTGGATTTATAAAGTATGTAAAATGCCTTTCTCATTGTTACATCTAGGAAGTTCTGCAACAGCCTATGAGGAAACTGAGACCAAGAGAGAACTACTGAGTCTCTTTTGCTTTTTCTCTTTACCTCATGTTGGATATCTCTACTCTATTGGAAAGTTGGTAGAACTAATTTCTACTTACCAATATTCAGAGAAGTCAGAGCAGGCAGTCCTCACTCCACAGTTCCTGCACGTCATTACAAGGTACTAAGTTTATGATTTTGTTGATATATTACTATGTTTCTCTGTTCTCCTGCCCTTTCCCTGCCCCCTCTGACGGGTCCTTCCTTCGTAATCTCCTGGAAATCTCTGGGGAGGCTCACGTGTGAGACCAGCAGGCCCCCTTGCTTAGGCTTCAAAGCCCATTTCTTCAAAAAGAGTTGATTCTGTGTAGTTTTGGCTACTTGATTTTTGCAAGTCTTAATTTCTTTCCTTCACTTTTGCGTTTTTCTCTTTAGTGAGAACCTGCAGTGTTTCACAGTGCGATGCAGCGCGGCAGCAGCTCGTGACGAGGATCCCTGTATTGACACGGCGGTTAAGGTGCACCTCTCGTTATCTCACTGAAACTGGGGGGGTAGTGGTATGGCTCTTAGCTGACTTACATTTCCTTCTGAAATCCTGTTAGTTTCTGTTGGCTGAACCGCCAACCTCCAAAATTAGTATTTTACTTCAATCTATGGCATATTGTATTGCAGTGGTCTGCAGATGTTTTAATGAAACGATCCATTATTGCCATTTTAAATTCTAGACCATTAGTAGAATGTTTTCAAAAATACCAAAAGCTATAAAATCAATTTGGTTTCAAACTCAATTGCATGCTTTTCTGTATAAAACTGAATGAAGGGTGCAGAGTTTCCCCTTATTGTAGCTGATGATGTTTCTCTCAACTGTCCTTGAATAAACAGTTTTTGTAGGAGGAGTGTAGATAATTGAACAAGTCTGCTACCAGATACTCAGGGCATGCTTTTCAGGAGGAGGGCTTTTGATCCTTGGAGGTGTAAACTTTTCCCCTTCCTTAAGTTGCTTATCAGTAAAAATCTGTTGAATTGTAAAGGTGATACACGTTAATGAACGTAGCAGGAAAGATAGACTGAGGTGTATTTTAAGTTAGCACTCAAGGATTTCTTTTGAGCTTGCAGACGGCAGATGTAAAGATACCACAGGACAGTTGAAGTTTTATAAAATTTTCAAGACCAAACACTTATTCTCTGCTCTCCATCAAGGTACTAGATAACTGATACAAACGTGACTGTCCGTTCTCCAGTCTCAGCTTTCTGTGTTGTCACTGTGGGTTACATTCAGGTCCATCAGAATGTCTCCAGTCAGCCAAAGGCTGCCTCCTGCCTCCAGAAGAGGTTTGGAACGGTGTGCAAGCTGCACCCCACAGAGATGTGCGTGCTGCAGCTTGCTGTGCACAGGCTGCACATCCTCCCTGGGTTCCAGGCCCTGCACTGCTCTGAGTACTCCATGGGCCACGTTCCCCCAGGGGTTGCCCTGCCCAGGTGGGGAGTTTGAAGTGTGAGGATGAGGATGATTATTTTTATTATTTGCTGTTACTATTTTTTCTGCTGTTTTTTTTAACACCAGTTTTAGCGGTGCCTGGTTCTGCCTCCAGGTGACCCCTGCAGGCCTCTGCCTCTTACAAGAAATGTTGAGGTGTCTTCAATAAGCAGGTTACACACACAATGCTGTGTTGCCTTGCCCCACTGTGTATGTTAATTTGTAAATATAGTATTTTACCTTTTCAAAGCTGTAACTTCAGAATATTTCCTTGCAAATGAAGTTGCATTTTTCAGTTTTCAGTCCAGTACAGACCACAGGGTAAGCTTTACTTGAGAGGCGCACATTGAACAAATCGGGGCTATAACATGGGGGATATAATGTAACAATAGGCAAGCAAATATAATAGTTGTATCTGTAATTGCATTTTATAAGCAACTGAAATCAAGACTTTTATAACCAGGCAGTTTTTTACAACTTGGCCAAATTCAGACTATTTGGGATTAAGTCTTCTGTGTAAGGGATCTGCCTCAGGCTCCATTATTTTAAGACACACAGCAAAAACTGTAGTTGCTTTGAAGAGGGAAGTGATTTTTTTTAACTCATTCAGTGTTTCTTGTCATGCTTTTATGAGTGTTTCTGTTGTTACTTAAGTGAAGCACTCAAAGTTAGGAAAGCCCATGAATGTTTTTAATATCAGATCATTGTACAAAGGTTACTTTTTCCTGATTTATCTAAAGACTCAATGTACATTCTAACTGAAATGACAAAACAGTCCCTTTCCTTTGTAGGCTTGTCCACCTGTGACACTGGATGTCTGTACATTAAGAATGCAGCTTTTTATAGGACCAAGAGCTATCTGTCATTTCAAAAACCATATAATTCTTTTGACTAAGGCAGACACAGAAGATATTACTGAAAGAAGAAAGCCTACAAGAAGGATGCTGTAAGGCTTTGTGTCTTTTAGGGAGATGGTACTTACAGCTCTTGTGTACAGTCCTGAGTTTGTGGGTGTTGTAGTAGGAGTGGTTCATCTGTGGAAAAACTGATTGGAAGTAATTCTGTTCTTAGTGAATGATTACAGAACCCAAGTTTGTTTTTTGAGTATTAACTGATGCAGAAGAAATGAGAGTAGGATCAAAAATGCTTGAAATCAACAAAATGTTAACATTACTAAGAACTTATCTGGAGAAGAAAAAATATTTATCTCAAGAAACAAAAGTATACAGAGTACCAAAGCTACAAGTGACAAAATATGCTGTAGCATAAAATGAAAATGTCTTATCTTTGGGGCTCTTTCCAAGAAATGTTATGGACATCACTGTAGTTATCCATGACCAAAGCTGGATAAGACTGGCCCAAGTTACTCTTGTAGTGTATATGTAGCCAGAGGTATATGTGACTTTTTATCGATTTCCATGGGAACTGCTATTCCCCGTCCTTTCTGAGGGCTTTTCATAAAACAGCTAAGGAACTGTTCTAAACAGCTATTCAGAAACTACATTTATTAAAGTTAGTTCAAGTTAATTAACAAGAGTGGGACAGCTGTAGTTGATTGAAGCAGTTACTTGAACCAGTATTTCTTAAAGCCTGCAGCCGACATTCAGAAGATAAGGATAAGCCCATCAGGTAGAATGCCTATTCAAAATACTGTAGTTTTCCTCTGCCAGTTTTGTTGCTTCAAGTTCTCTAATTGGCATTTGAGGAAGATACTCTTTTTGCGTTCTGTAAAGGACATAAGTTGAACGAATATTAAGCTACTTAGCACTGTAATTTGAAAATAAAGATGTAAATATCTCAGAACTGTTAAAACCAAAAAGCAAAACAAAAAGAGTCTGTGTTTTCCTGCAGTGTTTTAATGGCATTACAGGTCTAGCCAATGTGTGAGTAAAAGCATTCTGATATTTCTTCAAGCCATGTCTTGGCAAACATATTCATAGAGCTGCAGGGGCAAATGTGCAGTAAATCATTACAGAAGGCAAGTAAAGATCTTAACTATTTTAAAGTACTTAAATTCTCAGGGTCAGGTTGGATGGGGCCCTGGGCAGCCAGTGGTGGCATCCCATGCTCATGACAGGGAGGTTGGAACTAGGTGACCTTTGAGGTACCTTCCAGGCCAAGCCATTTGATGATTCAATGATTCCTCTAAGTAGCTGGTACTACCTGGTGTTAAGCACTGGAGAAGGTGCAGTACACAGTTCTGATGACGTTCTGGTGTATGAACCATGGCTATGCCTCTTTTGGTATTGGCTGTTACGACAAATTAACAGCTTAACTCTCCAGCATTTATTGGTTTGCAAACATACCTATTTATGCATTTGAATTATGAAATGAACAATGGGGTTTTGGCTGCATAGTGTTTATTTCATTACTGACAACTCAACTCTTTTTCTCCTCTCCAGTTCCAGAAAGGCTGACAGCATCAAATCCAGAACAAATTCTGAGCCAGAGCCTGGTTGGAATTTATATATTATAAACACTGTTTCAACCATTCAGCTTTACAGAGAAATGGTATTGCCCAACCCCTCCTTTTGTTGTTTGCTAACTAAAAATAAGTACTGTTAATTAATCTCCAATGCTTGCCATTGCTGAATATGTTACGTATTTCTCATGAATAGCCCACAGTACTATTTCATATGGCTACTTTCCTCATTAGAATTGTTATATATATTCTTAGTTTTTGTCAGTAGCTCAAGTGTGTATCATTTGTCTGTCCTAGGTAGATTACAGTAGAACTTACAAAAATGTTAAAACGGAGAGCTGCATCCATCTTCTAAGTGAGGCTCACTTACTGGTCAGAGCAGCTATAATGGACCCTCATTCCCTTAAATCAGATGAGAGAGAAGAACTTCTAAGAGCATTCAGAGAAAGTTGTGCATTCTTAGGAGACTGCTACAGCAGGTATGCTTTAGATGTCAAAGTGGTATAGGTGAGCTGTGTTTTCAATAATGTCACCTTAAAAATGAAAATCCATAATTCTTTGCTGTTTTACATTAGTATTATGTATGTGTTTTATGAAAACAGCTTAATCTGGTCATCTCTTCAGTATCTGTGTGTCTTTATTGTCATTAAACACAGAATGCCACATTATGTGCATGTGAACTGTGTATGTGCAGATTACTGATGTGTCTGTGACTCTGTTTGACATGTTGTTTTAGTTCTTAGCAAGAGGGATGGCAGAATTGTTGCCCTTAGTTGTTATGTTATTCTTTTTCCTTCTCTGTTGCCTTCAGGTTTGATACAAAGGATTACCACCTTGCTTTGCCATACTACAGAATGTCAGGTTTATCCATGACTGAAGTTTTAGAGAGACTAGTTTCAGAAGGTGATGAAATACAGACATATGAGAGAGGACTTATATTTTACTTAACTCACTCCCTTAATGAAGACCTGAATGAAGAATTAAGCAAGGTAGAGACAAGTTGGGTTTTTTTGTAATCTGTTGATTTAGTTCTGATTTTAAGAACTGTGTATCTAATTTTAAATCAAATTCCCACTGAAAATGCTGAGCTGCTTATTTAGTTTTGCAGTTATTCTTTTTCACATTATTTTTACTTTCACATTTTCAATTCAAAAATAGCAAGCAGCACCTGTGATGCGTTGGGCTGCTTTCAAGCAACACGTGATGGGTTTGGCTATCATGATGCATACTTCTAGTGATCTGGTTCCCACTTGTACACAGAGACACTTCTGTTTTAGGAAAGCTCTGCCTCACATTTCTTTCACCTCCCATTTCTGTAGCAAAATGAACAGTTTCTTTGAACACTGCCAAATTGTAGAGGTTGGTAAAAACAATTCACTGTTGGGTTCTCCCAGCACTCCAGAATATGGGTTGAATCACTAGCAGTTAGTGATCCTTTATTTTTACCAGTAGGTAGGGGAGAGACAGGACAGGCACGGTGATTTGAGAGCAAAGCTGTACTTGTCTGTTTAAAAAAACAAACACAAAAACCAAAGTACACTACTTTCATATGCCGTAGAAGACTGTATATCTGAAAAGGTCTAAACTGTCAAATGGCTTTTATTTCAATAGGAATCAGGAAATAAAATTCTTGAGATATTCCATCTCGCTGACCCTGTGCAGCTGCCTCATATTCTTTGCAGCCCCTGCATGAGAAACGTGTGTCCTCTGACAGCTGTGAAGTACCTTCAGAAAGTAGAAAAGATGATGCCATCAGTGCTCCTGACACTTACTAAGGCTTTCTTGGCTCTGAAAATGGGAGACCTGATAATGTATGAACATGAAATGCACTCCTATAAGGAGGTAAAGTATGCCAGGAGCATGAGCTATTCATGCTTTGCAAAGTCCAGGTCAGTAGTTCGACTTGTGGTTGCATTTTGCAACTCCTTTTCCTCCCAACGTGCTGTGGTGGCTCCACTGAACGGGCGCAGTGACAGCAGAGTGGAGGGCTGGCTACACTGGGACTGTGCGGTTTACCTGCAGGTGGGGACATCTTGTCTTGGCAAAGCCTTACCAAATAAGTCAAAGTTTTTAAGCTTTTAATTCTTGATGAATTAAGTGCTGGTTGCCAGTGCTCTTCAGCTGCCTGGGAGGGTTGTATGGTAGTGTTTCTACACCCCTCCACCTGAAATTAATATGTGATATGCCCATGAAAAAAGCATTTGTATGTAAAGAGTTGTTATAAAATTGCTCTTGAAGCAGGATATTCATCCACTGTCCACGCAAACTGAAATCTGTGTATACATTGTCACATCTTTCTTAGGTGGAATCACAGCACTTAACCCTTATTTAGATCAGATCAGAATCTACTTCAGTGCCATCACAGTAAGAAATCCTTGTGAACTGGGGGGAAAGTGTTAGTGGAGCTGTCTCTCCCATAGATGTTCACATGGGATTTTAGACTGAGACCAATCTGTAAATTACTTCTTGTTAAAGTTGATCAGGACTGGAATATTCAAAGGTGACAGAGGTTGAAAAACAGACTTTTTCTTAGAGTGATATATTGGAAGTCTAAAAACTTTTGAAGTAAATAGATAGCTGTTCCAAAGTTCGTTGTCCTGCTTTGGTGGAAGAAGTCCTGGAGAGCTTTTACAATAAGCAGTTTTTGAATTGCAAGGTGGGAACTGTGGGGACCTGTTTCAAAAATTATATTCAGCACCACCTGCTTTTGCAGGATGATCAAGTGAAATTGCCATGTTGTGAGCAAACATACACATTCCATTGCATGGATGTTATTTATAGAATAGAACAGAACAGAAGAAAATAGAATAGAATGGAATTTATTTATAGAAGGTGGCTGAGGTTTGCGTGTTGGGTTTTTTGGTTGGGTTTTCTTTTTTTTAAATCTGATCTATTAAATATGTTCTATTGCACTTCACCTCTAAAAAATATTTTATGTCAAAGTAGAAAAAAGTAACACTTTTAGAAAGCTAAAGAAAGGAAAAATAATTTGTATGCATGGTGGGGTGAAATCTGATTTTTCCTCCTAGGTCTGCATATTTGTGTAATTCAATTAATTTCTTTGGGCATAATTTCTCCACTGCCTTTAAAGTGGGAGTAGCACCTTGTTATGTTTGCCTTCAAAAGCACTCACATACCTGGAAACAACTTAGTGTTACACAAAGTGCAGCACATTTTGATCGTTGTTTCAGGTGTATTTTCAAAATAAAAATCATACTTCAGCAAACTAATCTATTGGAAATTCAGCCAGTGATTTTTCAAAGCACCATGTGCATCAAATGTCATGGATTTCTTCACGAAATCCAGCTTTCCACAGCATGTTGCTTTCAGTGTTCAGGCACCAGGCCTGATTTTCAGGAGTGTTCATGCAGTTTGGAGCTTGGTGTCTGAAGAGCTGCTCTATGAATTGTAGAAAGGATTTATTTTCTTCCCCTGACTTTCCTTCATTTCTTCCATCTAAACTCCACTGCCTGAGGAAATACTGAGTTTATTGGGTTGAATCATGTATGTATTGAATTCTTTACCTGATTTATATCTGATTATGTTTGTAGACAACGCTGGCTTGTGGCTTCACTGGGCAACCACGACTCCTGAGGCAGCATAAGGGAGGAATTGTTATGCCAACTGAGTTTGCTGTTCACCTGAAGGAGATGCAGCCTGGTTTACTGGTGGCTGCCACTGTAGCTTTACATGAGAACAGCAAAATTGAACTGGAAGAAGCAGATACCTTTTTCAAGGTTGGCCTGTGATTATTTTTTGCTTCTATGTTTTTTCATAGTGATGTTGTTATGGGTAAGAAAAGCAAACTCGGCTACTCCTTCACTCACATTGCAACGTTTCTTCAGAAAGAGAGTTGGAGATATTCCAATCATGATGGATGATGACAGAGTCAAAAACTGGACCGTCTGGAAAAAAATACTGGTTAAGTGAAGCAAAATAAAAAAAAATCCATTAGATTCTTTGTTGTTACCCTGTCATTTGAATAGAGAATACCCTGATTTCAGTGGTCTTTCAGTGACTTCCGAGTGAATGAGCTTCATAAGGCTATTGAAATGTAACAGAATTTAGATAAATTAATTCCATAAGCTCCTTTTGAAGAAATCACTGGGATTAAAACATACTTCTAAAGAATGGGACTTAAATATAAAGGTATATAATGTTCTGATGTTCTGTATAAATTCCTTACAGGAAAGTGTATCTGCAGTTTATGAGAAGCAATATTAATAGAATAGTTTTTCTAGCATCCCTGAAGTTTTCTTTCTTTTGATTGGGAATAGACAAACCTTTTTTTCTTTTCTTTACAATGAATAACTTACTTGGGTTATGTAGGTATGTTGCAGTCTTACTGTACCTGTTAACTGAAAGATCTGTATCAAAAATAGCAAGTCATAAAGTCCAAATTAGAACAGGTGTTATTGTTTAAAACCATTTGGAAACCAAGTAAAATTCCTTTTGGCTGGCACATCTCTCTTGTGGGTCCTGCTGTGACACCCAGCTGAGCCACACAGCATCTCTCATCGTGGCCTCTAGTCTTCTTCTCTAGACACCTGCTTGGCTGCTGGCATATATCAAAATTCTCCAAACTGGCAGTCTGTAAATACTTGCTGACAGCAGTGGTGACATTTCTGGCAGTACAGGGAATCCTGAAGAAGAAATCAAATCTCTTGTTTAGAACTGATTACCTTAAAATCATTCCATGAACTTTTTACTTTGCTCAGCAGTACATTACATAGCATCACAGGACAAAAAAAGGAATCAGAATTCTGCTTCTAATGAAAGACTGTTCCTCCTGTCTCTTCTAATTTCTAATATTAATAATCACCACAGTCTGTGCTAACTTGCTGTCTTCTGTCGTTTTTGTTCTTAGATGTTGTGCAGTAATGGTGAAAACGCTGTTCCTCAGCTCTTGGTGGATTTCTGGGAAGCTCTTCTTGTAGTCTGCTCTCAGGAAGAAATACTTGAGAAGCTCCTATTGAGGGTTATTTCTCAGTATGTTTGGAGGATATCAAAAAAGCAACTTCCTGAGACTAAGCCATTGAAAACAACAGAGGATCTTGTAAGTTGTAAACCACTCAGGATTTTATAGGTCTGCAGTGTTCCTCCAAAATCTATCCAAATCCCATCCTTCGTATTTTAATTCTGGACAGTTTATCTGTTAAAAGAAGCAAGACTGAAAGCAAATAAGGCAGTGTGCTTTCCAGAGTGGTATTGCTGGCTCTGGGCAGTCCTACCCCTTGGGGACATTTGCAGATATACTTCCAACAGGAATTTCAACTCCGGATAGAAATAAGGGCTAAAATGAAACAATGAGAATGTGTCAGGTGGAGTGTTTGCAATCTTACAGAGCTTAATGAATGAGAAAATTGTGTGAATGATGACTTTTAAAGAATTATGAATGGGAAAGCAGAAATACAGAACTAAATAAAAGTTTCCAGTTCATTTGTAAACGAGTATGAACCAGAAGAAAGATTTGTTGCTCTTCTAAGTTATACTATTAGAGATCAAAATTTTCTTCACTTGCAGTGAGTTTCACATGGAACTGTCACTAACAGAAATGTTTCTTTTATTGCAACTTGATTCTTGTATAGATAAACTCCTGTAATCATTTTGGGTTGATTTTCCCATGGGTATCTTCCATAATGTCAGTGGAGTGTTCATCTGATTACCGTGAAGACATCTCAAGACTACAGGTATGAAACAGGTATTAAATCTTAGTGCTTACAACTTAGAGTCATTCTGCAAATGTTTGTGTAGGTATGAACAGTTTTCTCCAGCAGACTCTTCTCCTCCTTCCCTCCTGAGTTAGCCAAGTTGAAATAAAAGGCCAGTTGAAATGATGGATGAAAAAAGTACTGAAGAGATCGATTGGTAACCGTGATATTTACATTCACATCCTCTCTAAACTTGCTTTCTTAATTTTCAGCAACATTTTTTAAGAGAAGTATTATTTCAGAATTATACCAACAAGTAAGGCCTTCTGTTCTAAGGTTAGAGTTAGCATTTTTTGCAAAGTTTGTCTTAAATCCAAACAATACTTTTTGTTCTTGTCTTCAGTCTCTCTTATGTAGTCAGTCAGTCAACGTAGCCTCGGCCCTGCCAGCGCTGGAGCCCCTGCCGGAGGGGGGCAGTGTGGGCCTCTCCGTCCGTGTGCTGTGCCAGACGCGCCTGGGCCAGTGGGAGGCGGCCATTGACCAGCTGCTCTCCGGGTGTCCTGGGGCAGCCGTGCCCTTCGCGCAGCACGAGCTGCAGGGGGACAAGCAGGTGTGCTCCTCTCAGTAGAGCTGCTCGCTGTCTTTGGGGCTTTTCCCTGACTGCACTGCTGTTGTGTACAGATGCATCTGGGTGGGTTACACAGCCCAGCTTTCAGACAAAGTAAACTGCTTAGCTTGCAGTGAACCTTCTGTTTGGTATTTTAAATTTCAATGCAAACTTTTTCCCTCCAGTTTCTTCTGTCACAGTATTCATGATAGTAAATTTAAAGCATAGTCTTTCCAGATGGCAGTGCCTCAGAAAAGGGAGAGTATTGTTTTTTCCACTGTAAATGAAGAATTACCTAGTTTCTCAGTAACTGGTGTTCTAAAGTGACAGTGTGTATAGGTGAAATCTTAGCAACAAGCTAACTGATAAGAAAAACATGGTCCTTCAGTAAAATCGCACTTAAATACCATTTTCCTGTCTTCTAGTGACATCTTCTGATCTGATAACATCAGACTGGTACTGATGCATTAGTGGAAAGATTGTCTTCATGTCCCATTTTCCCTCTATGCAGTTTTAATGTTCAAACTGGCATTATTCCAGTGTTCCAGGACTACAGGAATTTACTTCCACTGCCCATCACAGCCACTCAATTAATTGTACACAGCCTTACTGACCGCAGTCAGCAGAGGTGATCCCTTACTAGGCAGATTTACTGGAACTCTGTTCAAAACCACTTTTGAACTTTTTATTCAGCTCTGAAAATAGTTTCTTTGATTGCTTCCACATTAGAGCTGAATGTGAGATTGCAGTACTGACTCTGAACAGAGGTGAAAGAAAAGTTACCAAGTTTAAAGAAGGAGGAAAGAAATCCTTCCCTTTCCTCCATTCTTCCCAACACAATTGTACACAAAACCTCTTTCACTATTATAGCTGTTGGGAGTAGACATGAGGTCAGGGGACGAAGCAATGTTCTTATAGTAATGCTGGTCACCACTTTGCATGGAGCTGTTTTGAGGGAAAAAAATCAATTCTCTGACTTTAGTGACTTCTGTCTCCTAAACTTTTGTCTATAGAGGTACAAAAGGCACTTTGATAAGATTTTTTAGCAGAAAAAGGTTGTACTGAAGATTGAAAAATACAATACATGCAAATGACTGCATTTCAGAGCATTATATAAATAGAGTTTGTCGTAACTGACCTGTATTTGTACATATGCGAGCTTAGTTCAGTGTATTTTTAGCAGCTCTTTCATACTCTTAATTGCAGTCCTTGTTGATTTACACTTTTGCTGTGGGTTTTTGTGGATTTAGGCTCTGTGGTGGAACAAGCTGCTTCCAGAACTTTGCAAGAGAACTAGACTTACTGGAAGTGACTGCCCTGTTCTCATTTCATCACTCAAAGGTAAATCAGTTGGTTGCAACTCAACTTCAGAAGCCTTTGTTTGTCAGTGAACATTCTTAATAACTGTTCAGACTAAGGACAACTGATATGATAATTTGGAAGATAAGGGGACCTTTTTCTCCAGTTAAAGTTAATACAGTTTAGGAGTCTTTCTGGTCATTAGCAGAGGATTCTGCAATGTATGCAGGGTGCCCTTCTCTAAAAGTCATGGCATTTGTTCTGTTAATCGTAGTCATCATACTGTTTCTGTAGGGATCAGGGATAGACACCAGTAAAAAAATTTACTAAACAGAGCTAAATGTGATTGGTGTGGGTTTTTTCTGGGCTGTTATTGATAACACAGGGGAGGCTTAAGTATGTATTTATTATTAGGTCATAGACTGAAAAAACACAGTGTGTTATTACTAGAAGTAGAGAAATCCACCTTAGTAGTTACATAGTTCTATTGTTACATGTTTGTAGGAAGTTAATAATACTGTGTATAGGTGAGGGCCAGTGTGTTTATTTTGACAAATTAATGGTACTGAATAAAGCACACGTACTGTTAAAAGTATGGCAATGGAATGCCTGAGAAAATCAGCCTCTTGGGGTTGCATTGGGCTGCACAGGTTGCTGTGCTCTATCATAAAGTTCTAGTTTCTGATGCCAGCAGTTTTTCTTGGAATTTTTTTCATGTATTAATTGTCCTGTAATCGCTTAAGAACATAATGTTAAACAGCTTGGTCTGAGAAGCTGCTTGCAAAACATCCAATTTTACAGAAAGTGCTGAGTTAGGGTACTAATATTTCCAGGCTTCCTTTGCATTTCATACAAAACATGTGAAGTACTAGATCAGACTTTCATTAGCATTAGTGCCATGTGTAGACCCGATGAGTCAAGATAGAGGTATGGTTTTAATCTAAGTTAAGTTATAATTTCAGATACTTTTAAAGTTTCCTACAGTTGTATTTACATCCAAAAGGGTATGTCTCAAATTTCCTTCCAGTTGCAGTATTTAGATGATTTGATTACTTCAGTTAGTAATTACATTGTTAATGACCTTTTTTTGTTTCTTTGTCCTAAACTCAAAAAAACTAACCAAGATTTTTCTCCCTGGGTCTGAGCAGAAACTTTATCAGTTGTTGCAATGGAACTGGAACTAAGGGATTTCGTCAGTCTTCTACCAGATGATGGAACTGCAGCATTTTTCCTGCCACATCTTCTTCACTGCAGCCAGAGGAAGCTGCTGACCTAAACCAGTGAAGTCTACTATCCACTCAAATCCAAAGAATGTGCTGGAATAAAACAGCAAATGAAAAGAACAGTATAGCTGCACGTTAAGGTACTGCGGGACTACCCTGACATAAATCATCTTACTTCTCCACTGAAATCTTATCTCAACTATTGAAGGGCAACTGTTGTCTGAGGCAAAGCATCTGCTCTGAAGCTACTTGTGGTGTCAAGGCAGCTAGAAAATACAGACTGTACAGTACAACTGGACTGAAAGGAAAGCAGGAAGTCAGTCTAAAATCTGTATTAGTTGGATCACTGACCCTGGGGAGTTCAAGCTCAGGCATGTGTCTAACTGTATGAGTAAAAGTACCTTACTCTTCCAAGTGGAATTGGGCCCTACTACCTTCATTCTGCAACACAGACATTCCCTTGAATTCCAGCTGTCACAATCAGCTGCTCTGTCGTCCTAAGTATATACCCATGCAAGTGTTACACTGAAAATGTTTTCATTTAGCAACTCACAAGGAAAGGTCATAAGTCAGAGAAACAGAGACGGAAGATACAGACTACTGCTTGCTTGCTGGGTTTTGTTCTCATTGTTCTGCTGTATTCAGTCAGTAGACAAGCATTTGAAGATGACTGGGCCATAAATCCAGCTGAAAACTCTTATTCCTTCTAGGGGTTTTGGTGAGCATCTCGGGTACATGTGTGTGTGTGTACTGATGTTTGTGTGTCTCGTGAGCAGAACGCATCTTTCTGTTCCTTCAGAGCTGGAATTCAGTTTAATAAACAGTCACAATGTTTATGACTTTCTTATGAATGTAGTTTGGGATTTTTGAAATCTACCAAAGATACAATGACTCCCATGAACCCATAACCATCTCAATCATCTAAAGTCCTAATTAGCTGACACTGACTCTATTAAATGTTTTCACTGAAGTTATAACGTTACTTAAAACTGTAGAAGCCAGTCAGAAAAAGTCATCTATATTTCAGCTAAAATACACTAACAACAAAAAGAAGATAAGTTGAAAGTAACTTAAGTTACCCATGTAGCATCCCTGCTACAGCTAAAACCAATGATCTGATTTACGGGTAGGTATTATACGGGTTTCAGTATAATCTCTCTACCTTAAGAAAAGGCCAAAACAATTTAGGTTTGTTACAGCAAAGCAACTTCCTTTGTTCTGAGAGGTGTAAAGACCAGATGTTTTGCTTTGCCTGCCTGTGCCATCCGTCCTTCCCTTTTGTTTGGCACAGGGCTCATGTGCATGGAGTTTGGCTGTCAAAACAACTGGATGGCATGACCATATCTGCTCTTCCTGCTTTCATTTTTAACCAGTATCAGCCATGCACTAAAATCCTGCTGCTTCCACCTGGCTGGGAACACTTTCCTTTTCCTTTGCCAAGGGCTGTGCAACATAACTAACACCAAAATGATTCCACTGCAGGAGTTACTTACGAGTGGTCAGAGCAAAGCTCTTCAGTGTAGATGTCAGCAAATTTTGCCCTTCACTGTCTCGTTCCATTATTTCAGCATAGCTTTGTCTGCTTTAGAGTTATTTTCATAACAGAAAAATTAAAAACATCTTGTGCAACCATGACCCTTCATTCATCACATCTTTTAAATGTACCATCCTGAAAGATGCTACTGGATAAAATTATAAAATAATTCAACAGAAATAGTAGAACTACTTTGTTAACTGTTCAATTATACAATATATATTTTCAGTGTGAACTTACAGATAAAGTGATAACCAAATTCCTATTTTCTAAGCAATAACTACAACCATATCTGCCTAGTAAAATGTGACAAGCCATGGCAGATGGGCAAAACAAATTTTACTGTTGCACAGGATTATGTGCAAACTTTTTTAAAAAAAAGGTATTTGATTACACTTGTCCACGTTCCTCAGCTGTTAAATAACATGTATTAGGCATCATGTAGAATATGTTAAGCTTGCAAGATACAATTTTTTGAAGAAAAATATATTTATAAGCTGTTATATTCAATCATCCATCTTAGTCTATGGCCCTTTTGGTATCTGTGGCCACTGCATGAAATCCATGAACTCTTCCAAACCATACATGGCGAGGAGTTGCCCAGAAGAGAGTATTTTCCAAGAAATGCTTCACTGAAGATAGACCTTGGAGAATCACTGTTTGAGAATGCTTTCATCATTCTTGTGTGCCTGCCATGCCTTTGCACTTGAACTGATTGAATAATCTTGGGAACAAAGGCCGTTTATCTGTAAGGGGAAAAATAGCTTTTTTTACACACATTTCATCAAAAGAATAGTCTGTTCATGTGGCCCACAGGGTCCAAAACTGAGCACAGTGGATCCTGGCAACTGGACATTGTGAGTTAGATATAAAAACAGCTTTAAGAGTCACTGAATGGGGTATGTTTTGATGCACTTTAGATGGCTAATGATGAAAAAACCAACATACTGCTGCTACAAGTTATGGTCTCTTTCTACGTCTCTTTCTGTGTACTGTCAAATCAGCCTTTTTGTTGTCTGTGCAGGTTTGGCACAATGTACATCAGTATGGTTTATAAAATAGAACTAGACTGTGTTTCACATTCCAGTGGCTTATAAAATAGAATTAGATTCTGTTTAACATTCCAGTCTCTTATTTTTAGTACAGATACAAACAGACATCGTATAGTTGTATATGCATATACAGACACATACTTTGAGATATTCCTATTCTCTTTCTGTCAGTTACAAGGAATACCTGCTGTGCTCTGTCTTTTGAGTACTGGAAAGAGTTGCTTTTAAAAATTGTATGAATTTTGTAGAAACAAGAACTTTCAAAATTCTTCAAGATTCAAGATTTTTACAGGTAATACTGCTAGAGCAAGGAAATAGTGTCTGTAAAGCTAAAACTCACTCTATTTTAGTTTTTCAGTACTTCAGCTGTGTAGGAATGATAAATTCAGCTTTATTTACCAACTCTTCTTATTGTTTTAAATGAAGCTTGAGATGGACTCTGACAATACTGGCAATTCCTGGGTACAGAAGTAGTGTTTCATGAAGAATTCTTTTTTAAATAAAAATCTGTCACTTTAATTTCATGGATGGGAAGCTGAAGCAGTTAGGTAATGTCCAGTCCTTTAGTTACTTCAGTTTCCTGAGCAGCCCTGAGGGAAGTATGACCAGGCATGGACATGGAATATCTCTGGTTGCCTGCACTGGTTCTGAGTACACTGCCTGAGTCCCACAGTGCACCTTCAAACACAGCAACTGTTCCTGAGAGCTCTTACCTTCCCGTGGGAGCACGGTGTAGGTGGCTTCCATGCCTGCATGGATGTGGTCAGTGACGTGACAGTGCAGGAGCCACGTCCCAGGGTTCTGGGGAGTCATTTCCACTGTTTGAAATGTCCCAGGGAACAGATCAAAGACATCTGCCCGGTGAACCCCAGTTTGCTTCAGGACAAAAAGAAGCAACAGGTTAGACTGTGGCATTACCAGATAGCAGTAACTTAAGCTTTATCTCTTTACCAACCAAACAGCTTAGTCACAGTTAAATGAAAAGACACCTTGTGTATGTCATTTCTACAGAAGCATCACTTTGTACATCTATTTCATGCTCCAAATTTAATAAACTATCAGCTAAGTGGAAATGAAGGACAACTACAGCTCTTGTCTTGTAACAGTCATGAAAAGTTCATAGCTATCTTGTTAAAGCAACTTGTGAAGTTACATTCAGATATTCTTTGGCTCCTGTGTGTTGATGAAATAAAGGTTTGAGGCATGAAAACATTATGGTCAAATTACAAGCCCTGCTTAATACTGTAACATGACTTTTCACCCCAGATTATAGTCCTTGGTAATTGATCTCTCATTCTTAACACAGCAAGAAATAAACGAAAAGACTTGATACCTTGTAGTCAAAGCTGTGGCCATGGAAGTGTGCTGTGTGAATGTCTATCTCATTGCCCATTCCCACCAGGTACCAGCTGACCTTATCTCCAACGTGCATATTCAGGCCGTGCAAATTTCCAAACACCTTTCCATTAATGGCTAAAAAGAAGGAAAGAAAACGACAGAGAAAACAAATCAATTTTGTGCATTGTTGATCTCTAATACAAGATGTGAAAGCGAATGCCAGCCAAAAGTAACGGCTTTGGACAACACATTGTCAACGGATGTCTTGATATTCCACATTTAACTAGAAAGAATAACACAGTAAATACAATTTCTTTGCTGTGCACCATTGTTAACTTTGCAGTTCTTAGACATTTGCATTTCTCGCAGCTCTTTGCAAAGGGTAAGTTTACCAGGATGGGCCTTCAGAATGCACACAGCCTTCCCAGCTTATCCAGAACAGTTGTTTGCTGACATCAAAAAAGTGCAGCATGGGAATATTTAGGGGGTCGGGAGCAAGTATTTATTTGGAGATTTTTTTTGTTAATCTCTGAGGAAAAAAGTCACTCAGTAGCATTAACAGTGTTTTCAAACAGTTTGAGTAAAACTTTTCAGGCCTTCTGTACTTGAACTGGAAATTCAAGGACAGTGAGAAAGTCACGTTTATGTGAAGTAATTTCAAATACAAAATTTTTCAGAATTAACAGAGCTATATTAACTAAACTGGGAAACATACCGTGCATTTTATTACTTTCAAGGAATTCCTCATCCTCTTTGTCAACAAGGTGTGGGTTTGTAGAATAGGTTTTAATGTTTTCATCCAAGTACCATGATTCATTTTCATCAAAAACCATAAAAAGAAGAGCAAATTGAACTTTCTTTTCAGTATGAAATGATGGCAGATAATGTCTATGACAAACAACAAGTGTGCCTATTAATCCACTGTAAGTGTCCTGAAATGACATGAAAAATCATGTAACTGCAGGATGTAACTAAGCAGAAGAACATTTAATGACAGACATGAATCCTCTTGCAATCCTTACAGCTGTCAGTAGCTGGGAATAAAGGCAGCCAGTGTCAGGCAAACAAGGTTGTTTCTCCCCTGTTACATGGTACCCATGGAGCAAGTTCAATGAAGACTAACTGCCTCATTTTCATATCTTGCTAGAATTAAACATTCATTCAATATTACTTTCTTGCTTTTGTTTTTTTAGCAAACTATTTTTATAATCTTATAATTTTGAGTTTGGTTTTCATTCAAAAGATACTTCTTAACACTTTATTTGTATTTGTTGAGACACAAAGGCAAGAATACGTTCATTTCCATTACAAATCATTAGTCATTAAGGCAATGCGTGCTTGATAAGAAATGGCAGAGTTGTGTTTAACAGCTGCATGTTAGTTTTTCCCCACATGACTGATTAGATACTGAGCAAGCTATAAAGTGATAGCTTTAGGAAGGAAATCTGAGCGAGGTGATATATACCAGCAGCACAAGAATCAGGAAGCAAGAACACAGAGGGCTGTGGCTCTCAAATTATGCTCTGACTTTCCTGGAACTTGACTTCAAGAAGTATCTAAATTCAAAGGTATGGTAATAGGGGAAATAAGTTGACAGAGAAAGCAGGAAGAATTTCACACTCTTCTCCCTTTTTCTATAGGTATATCCCTGTTGAAGTCATAAAACTCCTTTAAACTGATGTTAATGATATACCTTAACGATGTCCACTGTGGAATGGTACGCCCACGCAATGCAATGTGGATCTCCTCTCTCAGGACTAGATCTCTCTGGGATTTTCCAGATATACGTTTTTGTTTCACCTGAATTAAATAAGTATCAAGGAATTTTAGAAGTTTTCAGTGTGCTGACCTGAAACAGTTATTACCTCTACTTACAGCTTATATTTGTCTTGAACTTCCCCTTTCCAATTACTGCACTGGCTACTTATGGTCCCTTCTGCAGATCCCTGATTCTTATTGACAATGTGGTTTTTTTGTGTGTCTTCCTTGTCCAGTTTACCATACTGGATAAAGACAATTGTATCTTTTGTAAAGATCACAGAGAAACTTCAGAAGTAATGGTGTAAGCTATGCCTTCCCTGTGTAACCAAAGCTGTTTTCTTTCATGAAAGGTAAAGCCACGTTGTGTCCGAAAATTACTGATCAGTCAAGAACAAGGATACATAGCCATAGTTAGCAGGGTCATTTAAACTGTAGAAATATTTGTCATAATCACCATCAAAAATTTAGGAACCTGAGATAAAACACACAAAAATGTCTTTCCTGCTATCTGAAAATGAAAGCTTGCTAAACCTCACTAGAAGTTTTGACATCACCTGCTAGAAATAAAGGATGGTTTGATACCTGGGTTAGTTACAGCAACAGCAGAACTGTCTGTTTTCACTCCATGGGCATGGATAGAATAAGGTCTTGATGCTAAGTTCTTGAAAATTATTATAACTTTATCTCCAATATTTGACATAAGCAGTGGCCCTGTTGGATTGAAAAGAAAGATTAACTTGGTTTTACAAAAGATCAGAGGAAACAGACAGTTTGTTGTGTTCAAATTCACAGCGTTGGCGTATAATCAAACAGAAAATGATGCACAGTGTTGTTCACTGTGACTTGCTAATTTGAGATGCTGAAGTTAAGCCTCTTAGGTCTCAAAAGGTCTGAGCACCTACTATGTACCTGAAGTCAGTTTGGATGTTGCTACTCAGTTTTATCCTGGAAATACGGACCTTTGGTCAGGCAGCAAACCCAAAGGGTTTTTCACTTTTAGAGCAAGCAGTGTAATCTTGCAGGGAAAACACTGTAATAAAGTAGCAATTCCAGGTAGGTTTTCCATGTAGGTTTAGGCACTTCGTGTGGGTGGAACTATACTCAGTGTTATTCAAATAGTATCTTTTGGTTTGTGTCACTGCATGTTTCACATTTTCAAAACTGAATTTTATGATGACTCTACCTTGAATTTCCAGGTGCTGCTGCTCCTCTGTTCTGTTTTTGGGAGTACTGAATGTCTGATCAGTGTACTCACGATATACTACCTTTTTGTATTTTGAGCCAATGAATTTGTCATGTTTATTTAAAAATGGATTGCCAGGGCTGCCAAAAGAAAAAAAAATACATTTCTTCATGTATTTTAAAACATCTTTTAAAGTTATGTCAATTAACTATCAAACAAGAGTCTTGCTCAGTGAAACTGTAATCTCATAAACTGCTGGTATCTTCAACATGAAAACATTCTTATTAAGCTGGGAGGTTTCTCTTTAGAAGGTTAAAAACCTCACTATAAACAGACCAAATCTACATAGTACTTGAAAGAATGCTGAGTGCTTGGCCTGGCACATATTTCAAATTGCAAGAAGTCACACAGCAACTTGTATACTGAAAAACAGAGCACTCAATGACTTCTGTAATCTGAAAAGAAGCCTAAAACTTGTAAAGCTTAAGTGCCTTGTTGAGATGCAATCCGAGGGACTGATTCTCTGCTGAGATCATGGGGGCTGGAGACAGTGGGAGGAAAAAAGTATGATAACAGCACAGTCCATATTACTTGTGCTTAGTACTATGCCAGAGTCCAGTGTGGCACGCAGGGCAAAGGAATGTGCTATCAAGCTGAGGAAAAACAGAAAATACAATTAAGTTAATAACAAAATATTGGCAGTTACAATGTGCTACTTTAACCTCAACTGAAGTTATTCAGGTGGAACACAGAAAATCGTCAGTTCTCATTTAGCCTCTTCTGATAATTGGAATGACTTACTTGATCCAATCAGTTCTCACTGAGATTCAAACACTACAAACCAAACACGAAGGCAATAAGCTTCACAGTGGGTGGATTTGGTCATGGACATATCTTGTGTAAGCTCATGAAATTGAGAGGAGTAAAAAAGAACCTTACTCAGACTATAAATAAACATAAGACAAAGATTTGTTACAGATTGTAAGCAATCAATAATCAGGACAAAATAGTCATCATAGATGCAGTGATGATGAAAGTTTTAAGCTTTCCACATCAAGGACTACCAATATCAGTAAATAATAAATGCACATGCACTATCCAGGAAGCATGAAAACATCCACTTGTCCCACAGAATATCTATGCTGGACTACTGAACATCACTCATGCTGTCTGGCTCAGTTACATGGCAACAGTACAGGGGAAGGACCACAAATTCAAGTGAGCCCTAAAAATATATATGAAAAGAAAGTATGTCTAGAAATATCTGGAGGAGGAAAAGCCTCAGAGGAGAAGTGAGTTGCTCCCTTGCTTGCTTTGCATTTTTCCTGCTGTGTGTATTTCAAAGTACCTTTCCTCACAGTGTTGATGCCGCTCAAATTCCCATGTCCTGTTAGGAGAATAGTCCCACTCCACTTCCACTGCAGCAATGTAGTAAGTCTTTTCATGCAAATACATGGATAGATCTACATTCCACCAGTGGCACTGTTTCACTTTGTAGTTCTGTCTCATGCCCCCAGTGTAGTGGTCTGTTGTCAGGCAGGACACTTCAAAAACTCCTAGAGGTCATACAAGACACAAAGACTTGAGGACAAAAGCCTGTTACCTTAAGATTGTATTACCAATGTTGATTTAGTGTTTAAAGACTGAGACACAGGCTATTACTCATATAAGTTCTAAACAATCTGTGCAGTGTGGCTACTTGTAGTAATAAAATTCAGCATACAGAGAAGGTAGAAAGTGAACACTTTAGCATTAAGAACATGTCCTTACAGTTTGTTGTCTTTCAAACGCATCCTGTGCACAGTTTTAGCACCAGGATCAAAGTACCAGCTACTTAAAGCTTCTCTATAAGCACAAAATATTCACTGGGAACAGTTTCTGCATTACTAACAGGATTTTCAACAAGATATTTACCTTCAGAATCAGGCTTCATAATAGCTGTAAGAACTGTATGTGGAAACAGATTTGCTGTATCCCTTCTTGTTCCTTTAGTTACAAATGTGTTTTCTGAGAAGTATATCCCATGGACATCAGCTTCTGAACCCAAGCCCATCAAATGCCAAGAAACCACACTTCCTTTGCACATCTCAAGACCAGGCTGATTTCCATACATATAACCATTAATGGCTGTAGAATATTTGAGAAAGCAAAACCCACCTTGATTAATATATTACTCAATTCTGCAATACAGATGAATTAATAAATACTTTGGATGTAATGTGATGCCTTAGGCTGGCAGAAATATCAGTGATAAAATACTTTATCACATCAACAAAACTAGAAAATCAACTCAAGCAAAACAACTTTTAAACTCCAGTATTGAAAAATAATTTCTAACTGTTCCCCTTTCCAATGTCTAAAGCTCAGGTTGCTGCCTTGACCAACTGGAATTTCCCCTACTTTATACCTCTCAAGTATTCAGGATGCATAAAGCATCCTGATCTTTATCCTGTGACCCTCTCCAGCCATAACAGTTAAGGAAATCACAAGGGATTTTGAGTTACTAACCCCTTCTAGCTACTCCTGTGCAAAACTTTCAAATCCTGGGCCTCACAGGTACCACGGGATGCTCAGTACCAAGGGTCTGTAAACAGTAGGAATGCCCTAAGGGCAAAATTTAACAAAGCACTCAACTAAATGTGTTTAAAGAGTAGAACTTATTGGCAGAACTGAGCCTTGGAAGTAAAAAAAAAATTTTTTTAAGGAATCATAAAAAAAATTTCTGCAGTACCAATATCCAATCAGTGTGAAACTCAACTCTGCTCTATTAAAGAAGCAAAGCCTTTCATTCTGAGGCAAAGTGCAGCCAGCAGGTCGAGGGAGGGGATCCCTCCCCTCTACTCAGCTCTGCTGAAGCCACATCTACAGGGCTGTGCTGCCTTCTGGGCTCCCCAGTACAGAAGACTGAACATACTGGAGAGAGGGCAACGAAGGGCCACAAGGCTGGAAAAAGGACAAGAAAGCATCTCTTCTACGAGCAAATATGAAATCATAAAAGCAAAAACCTTATTGTAAAAATCAATATTTGGCTAACTAACAGTTTTCTTACAGTGCATTTTGTTAGACTCTTGGAAATCTTCATCATCTTTGTCAATTTTATCAGGACTTAATGTAAACATCAAAATATTGTCATCCAAGTACCAGCTCAGATTCTCGTCAAATACTGTGGCAAGTAGAAAAAACTCCACATCTACATTTTTCTGTTGAGAAGAAATAGCACAAAGAAAAACAAAAATGAGTGGACAAAAAATGTCAGGGAAAAAAATTCTATGCTCAAAATAATTTATAAGTCACAACGTAGAGTAGATGCATACATTGGTACTTCATTCTGATAATCTCAAAGTTCTGTAATTGCTGTATCTGGTGACTCTCTGCTGCTAATGCTTTCTATCAGCAGGAACCACCTCTGGAAAGGAATTTGTAGTTTGGTCTTTAAAATCTACATTTTCCTAGACATTCTCATCCTAGGTGAGTCTCAAATGCCAGTGGCTGCTCACAACAATGGTGTTTTCACAGCGAAGTGACTCGGTATCTGGAGCCAGACTGAAAACCAAACTCCCTTTCTTTATGTTGAGTATTCCCCTTAGCACATGGGTGAGATTGTGACATGAGGGGAAGTGGTACAATTCAGGAGGAGAAAGCAGATACAGCTGTTGATGATGCAAAAGCTTCCATTTTTCTACTTTGACTGACCTGTTTCCCAGAAGAAAGAAGAGCTCCTTTTCGGCACACCAGGAGAGGACCCACAAGGCCAGAATTGGTGTCTCTGACTGTATCCACAGCTGAGTAATAAAGCCAGGTTAAACAGTCTGGGTCCTGATCTGTGGGACCCACATCTTCTGGCACGTTCCACTCATACGTAAACGTAGCACCAGGGCTCACGTGCGAGGCTGGAGATGGGGTACCTATTACAGAAACCACCAGTGGGAATTATGTCAGGTGGACATTATTTTATGCCCTGTCCCATGTGGGTGTGGGCAGGTGGAACAGGACGTGCTCAGGTGCTGCAGCCCCCCCAGCCCATGGCACAAGCTCAGGTGGTACAGCCCCCCCAGCCCATGGCACATGCTCAGGTGCTGCAGCCCCCCAGCCCATGGCACAAGCTCAGGTGGTACAGCCCCCCCAGCCCATGGCACATGCTCAGGTGCTGCAGGACCCCAGGCCATGGCCCATGCTCAGGTGCTGCAGCCCCTCCAGCCTGTGCTCAGGTGCTGCAGCCCCCCAGCCCATGGCACATGCTCAGGTGGTACAGCCCCCCCAACCCATGGCACATGCTCAGGTGCTGCAGGACCCCAGGCCATGGCACAAGCTCACGTGTTGTAGCCCCCCCAGCCCATGGCACAAGCTCAGGTGCTGCAGCCCCCCCAGCCCATGGCACAAGCTCAGGTGCTGCAGCCCCCCCAGCCCATGGCACAAGCTCAGGTGCTGCAGCCCCCCCAGCCTGTGCTCAGGTGCTGCAGCCCCTCCAGCCTGTGCTCAGGTGCTGCAGCCCCCCCAGCCCATGGCACAAGCTCAGGTGCTGCAGCCCCCCCAGCCCATGGCACATGCTCAGGTGCTGCAGCCCCCCCAGCCCATGGCACATGCTCAGGTGGTACAGCCCCCCCAGCCCATGGCACAAGCTCAGTTGCTGCAGCCCCTCCAGCCTGTGCTCAGGTGCTGCAGCCCCCCCAGCCCATGTCACACCTCCAGGTGCGGGGCCAAGCGGTGTCCCCGCCATGCTCTGGCCGGAGCTCACCCCGTGGGCCTGGATGCTGAAGGGGCGGCTGCCGTTGTTCCGGAAGGTCACCCTGATGCGCTCCCCCACCTCAGCCTTGATCACAGGGCCTGCAAAAGAGCTCATGGGCCAGTTACAGGACACCTCTAGAAAGTGGTGCCCAGGTCACCACAAACTTAATGGCAATCGGTGGCTGCTGCTCTCCCCCTTGCAGGGGACGCCCCTGGGTCTCTGATCAGGTCCTTGGACCATGGTCTGAATCACAGGGAAGCCCAGGAGCAACCATTCCCAGTTCATGTGGAGGCCCAGCAACTTTCAGGGCAGTTTCTCCCTTTGGAAAGGGATTTACAGACATGAGCACCAACTCTGCCAGAAACAGCCAGGTTATCAACAGGACTAGACCTGCCCAGCCTGGACTTGTAGTTCAGACCCCAACCTTTGCAGACCATGGAATGCTCCCACAGGGAAGTTGGGCCCCACCACAGCATTGTCTTCAAGAGCTTCCTTACACCCTGGGGTGTCTCTTGGGGGAAGCCACATGCACCAGCATCTGCAGGAGGCAGGGACAGCTGAGGGCCCCTCCTTGTAGGTGAGGGCACTGCTCACTAACTAGTGGAAGTGACTGTTTACTCTCATAAATCTTTGAAATGAAAGACTATCTTACCTAAGAGTCCAAGATGTGCTTCCTCTGTGAGTCTTTTTTTATGTTCAGTAAAAGAAGCATCTGTGTATTCTTTGTAAATTGCTTTTTTGTAAGAGCCACCAATTCTTGTCTCATTTTGTTCAAAAAAGATGTGAGATTCACTGTGTAAAAGAAATTGCAACAAACAGTTCGAGTCATGATGCTCAGGTGTACAAAGGCAGCCAGCACCTCAACTGTGGTTTCTGAAATGTGACATGCTGAGTTTCTTTTGGGTCTCTTTTCAGTGGTCTGGCCACACACTTACATGCAGTCCCATTATGATGTGCAGGAATCCATTAACCTTCACTAGCTTCTGTTTAAGAAAAAGCCACTCTGTTGTGTTGCCATTACAAAGCCAGTGCACTTGGAGACTCTTTAATAATGATTTCTAGTCAACATTTTCTAACCTTGAGTTTACGTTTAATTAAATGTTATAAATGATTCAACAACAGCAGATAAAAATACCAAGAATATGTAACATCTAAACACAAAGTGAGAAGATTCAGTCTACACTTGTACTCTTCAAGCAAGGACCCTTCAATGTTTTACAAGCACTATTGAACTGTGCTTTGTCCCCTTGTGGAGGAGGTAAACGTTTAACTCACAGATAAAAAATTTGAGGAATCAATGTATTCAGTGATTGGATCCAGGTTTTAAATATGTTAACACAGAGCAAGGGCAAAGCCATCTTGGGCAGGTTGTTTCCTACATGAGATGCCCTTTGCATAATTTCCATCAGCTGAGGCCATAATCGTGAATTCCTAGCTTTGTTCTCTAACTTGGAATAATCAACCATCTTGAATCTTTGGAGGTCACTGCCTACACAGGACGTAATAGTTAATCCCAGTGAAATGACTAACATAGCAGCAAAATGTATAGTAAAATTACAAGGAAACAGGCTTAATTTGTTCTGATATTTATTCTCCCATTAATATTTAAGCAGGCAGTTAAATGCCACCCTGGTGCCTGATCCTGTCAGCTCTCGGGAGCTGAGCAGGGTCAGCCCTGGTTAATACTGGCTGGGAGACCTCCTGGGAATACCATACTGGGTGCTGTAGGTTCTAGTTCTGAGGACTTCCTTGTCACTGTCCAAGTTCACTCGGCCATGGCAGAGGAACCTCAGGAGCAAAGGATGGGGCCACTTCCGTGCACGCTGTGCCTCACGAGAAACATCCACCGCAGGCTCCAAGGACACACCACGTGGGTGAGCCCTTCCCAAATCCCAGCTCCAACAACACACCCTCATGCATACAGTCCTTCCCAAATCCAGGATCCAAGGACACACCATGTGGGTGAGCCCTCCCCAGTTCTCGTTCACGAAGCTGAGCCATACATACAATACAATACAATACAATATTTAAGCAGAGGTGAGGACAAGGAGCAATTCAGCTTACAGGCCAGTTCTACCCATATGGCTTACCTTATTTAGCATGTTTAAATCAATTCTGCTTGTAAAATAAAACTTCTTTAATTAGAAGCATTTACCTGTCAACAACTAATTCTTGTCCTGTAAAATGGTTCATTGCAGATGGGCCATAATTCCAGATGATCTCTTCAGCAGCAATGAAGTACTGTCTAATCCTTGTACTCTCAAGGTGATCTGGTGTGGATTTCTTACAATCTTTTACTTTAAAAAGGGCCTGCATACCACCTGGAAAAAAACAAAGGAGGTAGAGAAACCTAGGGAGAAGGAACCGCACTTTGTTTTCTCTTTCCCTGCTTCCTACAGCTCTTCTCTTCCCTGAAGAATTCCCACACCATTGATGGACATGCAAATCACAAACAAAGAGAACGATGAATGTTATAAAAGAATACAGGCCAACTGAGCTAGGAGAGATCCAGCTTTGGTATCTACAGCAGGTAAACAGGTGTGGTAAAGGGCTCTCTGCTTGTAAAGTTGCAGTTGGCACGGCAGAGAAGATCAGGGTGGGGTGGACACAGTCCTGTCAATGAGCACTTCAGTCAAGGTGAGATGCTACCAGACTGACCATCTTTCATCTAAATCTAACCGGCAGCTTACTTGTCAAACTCCTGGGTCTCTGCACCCTAAGGGAACCATCTGTTAGCAAATCTGCTTGCTGGAGATACAAATAATACAGTAATGAGAGCCCTTTTACATACATAGATTAGGCCAACTTGCAGGATTCAGGATGCTTCAACCAGGATGTTGCTGGATGTGGCAACTATTTCAAAGCTTATAACCTCTGTGCTGTTGAATCTGTATGTTACATACTCCTTTTTATATTAGAATTTTTAAATCTTGGAGAATGATTTTCAGTCATATGTTCTTTCCCACTTTCATGACAAATTACTTCTCTCCCTTGTAGTGATACAGATCATTCAAAAGCATGGAATTAGCTTCTAAGTATTTCATATAGTTATCAAAAACTGAAAATACCAGGAAAAGGACATCTCGGGTTATTTGCCCTTTCCAGAACATGGCTTTGTCAGCAGCAAAGTCAGCCTGCCTGTCCTGTGCCCCTTGCCAAACACGGAATGACCCCCATCTTTTTTAACATAGTGGTCAGTTATTTTCAGTGAGAGGCAAACACTGTGCTGGTTTTTTGTCCAAAGCTGAGGTTTGCAGAAGGGCAGCTGTGCTAATTGCTGCCAGCTGATAATGACTTCTGTTAGAGATAAGAATTCCCTTGATTTTCATGGCACATGCTCATCTCATGCACTTGGAGGCATTTCAATTACTAAGGGAGTTTTGTTACCCTGAGGAGAATATTGCCAGGCATATAACCAGGTCAGGAGCCCCACCAAAGTGAGTCAGAAAGCTCTCAGCTCAAGCCAAAGAAATTCTGATCATGGAAACTTTTACTGTACCTTGGATGTGGTCATTCACTTGGCAGCTGAGCAGCCACTCCCCAGGGCTACTCGGCCTCATGACAGCATCGACGAATGTGGCTGGGAAGAGGCTGATGGTGTCAACTCGATGATGCCTTTCTATTAAGGTCTGTCCATGAAAGTATGCTGAATGGATATCAGCTTCATTCCCCATGCCAAAAAGATGCCACTTCACATTGTCTTCTGCACACATCGTGAGGTCTGGCAGGTATCCGTACATGTACCCGTTGATGGCTAAAAGAAATGTTGTTTATCACAGTTAACTTCACAGGTCTTAGGGTCTTTTTTCCAAAAGCAGGTATCATACAACCATTGCTCTATTCTTCAAAATAGAAAGAGGCTTAAAAGAAATCTCTAACCTTTGAAAGTGAGCCAGTATCAGACACACACTTCATTTGCACAGCTACCAGCTGTGATCCTTGAATTCCATTGGACAGAGCCAAAAGTATCTTATTTGTTTACATTCACAGTAAAAACTGTTTTTCTAAACTGTGATATTACAGTACAGAGTTCAAGACTATGAAACAGAACAAAGTAACACAACTCTGGTGCCTGGGAAACTACACTGGCAAAGAAGTAGTAGTCTTTTTGGCCCATAAGAATTTTGTGTCACAATTCCAAAGGTTTGATTGTGCAATACTTGCCATCACTTTCAGGGTTTTTTTGTTTTCATTTAAAAGTATCTTTCTTAATCCTCCAAGAAAAAGCCTTGATTGAAAAAAATTATCAACAATTCATCTTTAAAAGAGACAAGACATAAAAATATTACGTCACCCTATCAATGACAAGCAACATTAATATCATGTTCTCTCACAGTGCATTTTATTGCTTTCCTGGAAGTCTTCATCATCTTTATCCACTTTGGAAGGCTCAGAACAGTATGTTCTGATATTATCCTCTAGATACCAACTGAGATTTTCATCCATCACGGAAAACATAAGGATAAATTCAGCATCAAAGTGTTCATCACCGTCCCTATTCATTGTACCTGGAAAAGGAAGTGGTATATTCAAACTCATATTCCAAGTCCTTGGTAACTGATTCTTTTGGTCAGTTTTAACTGTAGTCTCTGTAGGGCTGGACCCTGTTTACTTCATGTTTTGCCACTTTTCTTGAGTGCCACTGTACACATAAACTTACACACTCGGGAAACAAAAATCCCTTTTGATACTATAAAATAACTTTACTGAGAATAAATATTGCATGTAAATCTGTTTCTTATTTAAGTATTTACACTTCTTTGTGCATTACTGTCACAAACATATTTCACTCATGGATTTGTGGACAAAGTATTCTGCAAATTATATTCCCGGTCACACACAAAATCAAACTACTTCCTATGCCATTGAAAGCAGCTAATTGAGAAGACCACAAGCTGTTATTTCAAATAACTGTAATCTTCTCTTCCAATAAACTATTTGACTGATATTTATCAATGACCATTATTAATCACCTTGCACATGCTTTTATTTACTCACTTACTTATTTATGGTTTACCTTTCCTGCAAATTATCAAAGGCCCAACAAGCCCTGAGGCCACATCTCTGGGAGCATCGATGTGGGAGTGGTAAGTCCTGGTTATGCAGTCTGAGTCTCCTGAGGAGGGACCCTGATCTTCTGTCACGTCCCAGGTGTACGTGTACTGGCCTCCAGGCTCCACAGCATCATCTCTCTTTTGCAAACCTTTGGTGGTGTCAGGATAAAAAGCCCCTGCAGATGCCACAGAGCCACAGTCAGCACAACATCCTCACAACAGAGTGTCAGGAGAGCACTTGCCACGCTTCAGGGTCACTAGATGTTGCAGTACAGTGGACTGAACATCTGAATACAGGTTCAAAATCCACAGCTTTTAAATCAGGTGAGCAGATGTTTTCTTTTTAGGAATCTTCCTTCAATTAATGGCACAGTAAAGTTAGTCCTTAATTTATTGGGAGGGGTCTACGTACTTCTGGTAAAAAGATAACAATTCACATATTTGCAAAACATTTGTTTAATACTTACCTTGGAAACAGTTCTAAAATATTGCATATATCTTGAAGAAATATAGGTGTTGCTGGAATGATAGCAACAGAAAAAAGTTCCAAAATTGCACTTACTGCTACATAACACACTGTTCTGATCCCATCAAGTTCGTCTATATCAAGACACACGCTAGTTATAATGAAAAAGTTCACAAAACATTACAAGCTAGGGTGATACATTCTTCTAATGAAATATTTTTAAAGACTGATTTTGAGACATGATATTCCCACCAATTCACACAGTTCTTAAGGTCCACTAATAGAATTTTCAAGAACAATATTCTGGTGCCATCCAGTGCAGAAAATCCCCCATTGCCTGAGTGTGGCAAGACTGGCTATTGCAAGGACAAGCCATCACTAATCCCGACGGCACCTCTAAATACATCTTAAAGTGTGTAACATTTTCATCTAATTAATTAATTAATTACTAAGCAGTATCTGTTTCTCCACTTTAAGAGACTTTTATGTCTCTTCCATACCATATATACAAACATAGTGTTAAGAATTTGGAACTGTATGTTATCACTGTTAATATCTTCTCTACAACGGCATCAATTTTTCTTTTATATATCCATACCTGAATCTCTTATAAACCTTTATTCCCCTATTTCAGTTGAAACACAAATACTGTTATGTATTTATTAATCTAATATTGATCTAAAACTGCCACTTTTTGTTTTGTATTTCACTCTTGAAAAAATTATCAAGCTTCTTAGCTCCTATTTTAAATTGATTGTGTCTTATTTTAAATCTTTATTTACCTGACCGGTGTTCTCTCTCATGAGAGAATATCACTTACACTCACAAGGGTGATTAACTTCTGCTAGATTCTGTCACAGGATGGAATCAAACTTACCTTCATTTTCTTTTGTGTATCTTACACCATGTGGATGTAGTGTGTAGTTTCTGGAAGCAAAGTTTTTCAAGTGGACAGTAATGGAATCGCCAACTTCTCCCCTAATTATAGGACCTAAAAAACCCAGCCAGGAAGGTTTGTCAACTATCACATCATATAAATGATTGGTGTACTGAGTGTAGACAGCCTTCTTGTAAGTGCTTCCTATCCTATGTGGTCCTCTTTTGAGAAAGATTTCAGCCTGCCTGTAAAGAAAATAAAGAAACACATCTGTAGTGTCAGATACTTTTTTATATATTAATGGTTTAAATTAACAGTCTCAAATAAAGACCAGGCCTCTGTGCACAACTACGAGCAAGCCACGTGAAGTGAGCTAACACTGCCCAAAATTGCAAAGCATTTTCTACGAGGCTGAGTTTTGTTTGAGCATGTGGAGAAGGAATTGTATGTACCTTGGCAAGCACAGACCTGAAATGTAATTAAAGTGCCAATTCAGGGTTCCCTGAAACTCAGGGAGCATAAACTCAGTTGCAGAGGCACAGTTACTAGAAGTCTGAGTGCATGAGGTTTTCGAGCTGCAAACTCAATCAAACAAATACTTATTGGACTGTTTAAAAAGCAACCATTTAGTTGAAGAGTATTCCTTCTGCACTGTGCTTTTCCCTGCCCCTGTGAACATCAACCTCCACATGAGCACAGCCTCAAAGTTAAAGGGCTCAGGAAAAGAGGAATCAAAGAACCTGAAAATGAAAAGTACAATAAAAGGGGGGAGCTGCATTGCAGGCATACAACCATTGAAAACTGGAATTAATGCAGCAAGCTGCAGGTCATCACAGAGCAGAGCAAAGCAGCGAAAGCAAACAGCAGTGGTTCACTGTAGTACAACACAGCTCCAGAATTCTCAGACAAGATGCCCTGTTTCCACCCCTGATCAGAATTACTGGCCTGCTGAAGCACTGACAGTGTCTTACACCTCACACAGATCCAGAGTGAAAGAAAGATAAAGTTGACTGCTTCATCTCACACCTGATGGAGTGGCAGATTATGGCTGAGAAAGCTGGCTCTCACTAGAGAAAACAAAGCACAGGAAATCATCTAATTCCTCATCCACAGACTAAATGAGAACTGCATTTTTGAGATTTCTCTTGTTTTTATTTTGGTATGGTGCTATTTAGTTTTAAAGGCACTGAAAAAATAGAAGGAACACTTTTTCTCTCTCAAATATTTCTCCAATGCCTTTTATATCTGAGTTTTCTTTATTGATTATTCATACCTTCAGGGTGCTCCCCTTCTCCTGATCATAATAATCCTCAGCCTACTTATTGCTCTCACCCTGAACAGGACTCTCCTTGCCTTGTAACAAGCAACCCAGCTCGTCCACTGCGGTGGAAGGACCAAGCTGTGCTGCTGCACTAGTGAAAACCACCCCTGCCAGCAATGAATAGCTAAAAAGGAAACCTGTGCACAGCAGGAAAGTTTTAAATTTGTCAAGCTTCTGCATTTAAAACCAACAGCAAAAGTGATCTCTTTGGCACTGGCACCTTAGACATTCAAAATTTAACATCATTAGACACTCGGGATCTTTTTCTAGTCTCTTCTTAGTAAATATTTCATTACAACAAATTCACACCCTCCCTACATATTCCAATGCTTTTAATTAATAGAACATTGGAATGAAATTCTCAACCAAGCCAGGAAAAAAATCAAAATTCCCTTATATGTCTGACAGAAAATCCACTGACACCAAGACGACTCATTTCACTGCCTTCACCGTGTTTTCAGTGAGGCCCTGATGTCTAAACCAGACAATACTGTAAAATCAAACTCAAGCAGCGTAAGCTGCTTTACTTACTCTTCTTCTGCAAAGGGCTGCCCAGAGATGGCGTTGGCACTGCCGGGGGCGTAGTTCCAGACAGTCTCTGTGATGCCCACGTAGTACTCCCGGTTCACTGCCCCAGCGTGGCAGCAGCAAGAAAACAGCAACCAGCTTAGGAGAAATAGTTTCATTTTGTATTCATGAACCTTGAAGGAAATGTGAAATAAAAACACTGGACGGACCTATCCTTTCCCTTTATATGTTCCTGTCTCTCCCACTCCCCACTTTCTTACCTCCCCCTCCCTGCTGCTGTTTGCTCTGGTGAACACACTAAACCCAATTGCTCAATGTCTCTGTGTGTCAAGAGCAAACAAAAGATTCTGGTAAGCTTGTCAGTTCAGATAATCTTCAAAGGAATTTTTTCAATTTCTGCCAACCTACAATCATGCACATTACCATTTACACTGTCATAGACTGTAAAACTTGTCACTGAATTGAAAGTAGATTTCAATGGATTTACAGACTTAAGCTTAATTACATTCTTCACTATCTTCATTACTCTCTCTATAGCTGAGATACTACTGAGAAAATAATTCCTGTGACATGTGGCACAAGAGCACTTCTCAAGCATGCTGTGAAAAGCTCTAAGAGACACCTCTGCACTGTGTGTCTGCTCTGCATTGACACAAGGAGCCCAAAGTGTGCCTGCATCTGTCTGTTCCCCTTGGTTGCTCCCACAGATCTGCCTCTTCCCTCCTGCACAGCCACCACCAAACTGCCAGACAAGGGAGGACTGGGGTCCCTGGGACGTACCTGGGGCAGCACCACAACCCACCACAGTTCCCTTGGAAATGGCATTTCAGCACAAAGTGTGACACACGTTGCTAGAGACGAAAAGAACCAGCTATTCAGGGATGGAGGTGGGGAATGTTTTCATCCCCTTTCCAAGCAGTTTTAGTATTCCTCAAACAAGGCTTAGAAATTCCACAAAATGACCTCCCTGTGTTATCTTCCTCCTAGTCTGCTGCAGACAGGATAAGCCGCATTCTGCAATGACTAAAAGCGTGAGATCCAGATAATCTTAACTATTACCATTATCAAAATGTACTACTCAGTGCAGAGGCTTCTTTTGCTTTATTTGAGTTCTGTAAACATTAGTCTTATTGAAAAATAAGAACAAAATTGGACCTTAAATGTGGAATGTTTAAAAACCACCTAACTAAAATTTGCAGTGGCACTTTTTCTGAGCATATATCCATTACAACATGGTTGTGTCTGAATCTTTACACACGCAAAGCCACCTGTAAACTTCTATTAAAAAATACTTATTTTCAGTCACTTGGGAATTCTTAAAAAAGTCTTGCCAGTGCTCTGAGCACTGACAATCCCTCATTCTAAACTACATTTTCCTTTGTACGGCAACTTTAAAATATCTGTAATAACCACAATTTTCTTTGAAGATATTCTAATACTGGTCAGAAAAACTATGATGGTTTTGGATAGAAGACTAAGCTTCAGAACATAACTACAGAATTTTCCTTTCATGACACACAAATCTAAGCCTTATTTACAGGACTGTGGTATAGAGGTAAATTACCAATTTTAGTCATATTAAAAAGATCAGGCACTGTCAGAATACTGAATTTCATAATCTCACCTTTTGGAACCTTCTACATATCTGCACTAAATGGAGGACACTGTTTCTGCCTAAATTACTGTGGTCAAAGCCAAGATTTTGAAATCTGACCAAATCTATGATGAAATTCTGGAGTTTTTCGGGTTGGTGACACATGCTCAAAATGATTTATGTAGGAATGCTTTTTCTTTGCCATGGATGAAGGCCAGTGGTGCAGTGGAAAATCAGCTTATCCCAGTTGCATGCGACCCACCTGTAAATTAACTGAAGTAAAAATGAGAAAATGCTCACCTCATGGTACACTACTTAAATTCAAAGTCATTAGTCAGTTCTCAGGTAACAGAGTTGTTCATGCCTAGGTGGGCTCTTTGGCTTATTTCTGTTCAGATTTCCATTAGATTGAAGAAAAGAAAAAAGCACATGAGCAATACCCTTGAAATCTCCACATTTATTTCAGGGTAAAAATATGAGCATTTCCTTGCCTCAGACCCTTGAGTCCTCTAAATTACTGTTGCCTGGTTTGCAAAAGAACTGCACGGTGTTCTTATTTAAAATATAACAGAAACTTCTGAAAGGCAGGATTTCCCCATTCCCGCTTTTAATCAGCCTCCCCCAAGCTTTCAGATATGTGTGCACAAGCACACTCCTATTATCTTTTTCTTAAGGAATTCAAAATCCTGATCAAAGGCCCTGAGTTTTCCAAGCCTGTATTATCTTCAGAGGGTGTCTGAAGAGCAGGAATCTCTCTCCTCTCATAGACAGGACTTAAAAAGACCCAATTTAATTGGTTAATTATGAGTCTGAAGTTTGACATTATGAATATTCCCTTACTGTTTTAAACCACTTTACCTCATTTCTCATATTGAGGATGCTGAAATGCTCTGTTTTTAAAATCCCCAAAATTGCGTTGAAAATATAAAGCTGGTATTTTACTTCAAAAATTTTCCTTGAAGGAAAGAAGAACAAACCAACCTAAAACCAGAATATTCTGACAAAAAGGTCTCAATAAAGTCTCCCAGTGAGACTGAATTGGACCCCTACAATTTCACAATTCCTGGATCTGAACGATGTGTCTGTTTCCTGCTGCCCAACCTGCTGCTGTGGCCACCTGCAAACCTCCACCCTTTAAGGACCTGGAGCAGCTTCCTGTGTCCTCTGCCTCCCCTTTCTTCCTCCATGTGGAAAACCTCTCCATCCAGCACAGGAGGAGTTAGCAATCAGGAAACTGTACTTCAGCAAGAGTCACTTTTACCTATACAAGGATTAAGATACCCCAAAATGCAAAGCTGTGGATGGGGCTTCACAGTACTTTACTACAAAGCTCTGTCCACAATTACTTGTGGTCAAAACTGAGTCTCTACAGCAATTTCCAGCTGCAGTCTTTAAATAAACGGCATTACTTTTCAAGACACAGCAAAATGGACTGGCTATGGGGGACAAATAATACTGGAACTCTTACTGCCAGATTCAGCATGAACTCCTTCCTGCCAGCAGTTTGTAAATTCAAACCTGCAGCTTTCTTCCTGCTGAGCCTTGGGTATTTTCCATCTGGATTTCAGCAGGCAGGCAGCACATGCACTTCAGGTTCAGGAACACGTGCAAAAAAGGATTTCTCATATTCCAGCATGGTGCAAGCCTTGCACTGCCCCTGGGGGGCCACTTCTCCCTGCTGCTGTTGGGTGAGGTCCCTGTTCTGTACCGGGATGGTCACCTTGCCTCAAAGACCACCAGGGCACTTAGAAAGTATTAATAAGAAAGCACAGAGTGCTCACAAGTTCCCCTCATATGTTCCTTCAATTCACACCATACTTGACTAATAGAAAAAAATAGTTTGCCTCTGAGTATAAAGTGAAAAGAAACCCTGTGCAGCTACTAACCTGTTCCAATTAGCACAGCTGATTTCAGAGCTGTGTATCTAACCTGTCAGTCAGGCTTGGGCGCTTTTCTTGCTGCAGGAAGACTTGAGAGACTGTTTTCAGTAATCACTTTCTGCAGTTAAGAACTTCCACAGTGGAAGGAGCAGGGTAAGCTCTGCCCTCCATGGTCATCACAGTCTGTTTGTAACTAAAATTCAGTCATTTAGGAAATCATGGCTTCACAAAGTGCATGACCAACCCCTTCTGATGTACTGGGCTTTGAACAAGGCCCTCATGGAACAACAACTATTCATATGGTCTAAGAAATGAGAGTGGACTATAAAAGCAGTTCTACAGCAATTTATTAAAAAAGCAGTTCCATGGTATTCAAATATCCCTATTGTCACAAAAAGCTGGAGGTTAAAAAAACTGAAGAGTCCCTGCCAGGGACAACAGGACAGGTGAAGAAAAATGTAGATGTCAAGTAACTTCACCCAAAACAGAGAGGCTTGAGAGAGAAAAGATTTAAGAGAGGGGTTTCATTTGTTCTTTGTAGCACTCAAATCTACCACCATGAATGTTGGACAGGCCTTTTCCAGTGGTGAGGGAGAAGCAGCAACAACTTCCTTCCCATTTTCAGAGAATTCCAGGCTGTAAATAAAAAAGGAAGTGCAAATCTCATAATTGCTGTGAAAGCCACATATTGGCAAGAGTATCCGTAAATTGAATGCTAGAAGAAAGGTGCTCAGCAAAGCACTGACATAGGAGAAATGGACTCGGCATGAGTGCTGAATTCCCAGCCCCTATTTTTCCTTCTCAATCCCAGCCTTAAAGGTCAGAATGAGCAGCCACCAATCCCTGTACACCACAAAGAATTAACACATTAATCAAAATGAAAAAATGTAGCAAGAAAAATGCAGTGGCATAGAGAATGCATAAACCAAAAGTGTAGGTCCTCAACTGAGAGAAGTTGATGAAGTTAAACTGACTTGGAGATGCTGAAGAAATTAACCTCAGGTGTTGTTACCTGGACGAAAACAGAATAGGTCCCACAGAGTGTCCGCTTCAGCTCAGCAGCCACTCTGAGAAAACAGATGATCAGTTGCAGTCCACTGAGAGCCATCAGAATGGACAGTAAAATGACATTCCACTCCACTATGTTAGCAGGTTCTGTGCACCGAGACCAGGCAGGGTAATCTGTTAGGTACCTGTCAGAGAAACACCAGTGGGAAGTAAGAAGAATGCATCTGTCTATTTTTTTGATGAACAATTTCTTGCAGAAGAGTGACAGTAATGTTTCTTACCCCCCAGCAGTGTCTTTGAAGATATAATCCCATCCACTTGATGAATTGCAGAAAGGGCCTTGAACCAAACCCAGGGTAAAAATGATGCAACTGTATCCCGAGAAAGCAATTCCGAGCAAAGTTAACACAATCGAAATAAAACTCTGGAATAAAGAGAGAGAAATATTATTCTGAGGAGACAGTGTCCACAGCAAACACAGTCATTCAGTCTGCCTGGCTACTTCCTTGGGACTGAATTTCACATTTGATTTTCAAAGAGAAAAATAGCAGGTAAAGAATAGTAAAAGCATACGCATACAAAATAAAGATTAAGCCAGTTTAAGATGGTTCCACAACTCTAAGTTACAGTATTGTTTGGGTGGGTTTTTTTAAACTTGCCTTTTTGCAAAATTGTTTCCCAAAATCCTACAGGAACACAACCATGTATTAAACATGTCTGTACTCCAGACAGCATATATCGAGTCACTACTGGAAAAAATACCTTCCAAATAAGATAGGTGAAGGGATGAAGCTATTTAGTTGGGGCACTTCATTGACACACTCAGGCCTTTTACATTCTTACTTTACAGGCACTTGGGGGAAGTGTGTGTCTAGTTTTCTTTCATCCTGCTTATGCATCAGAAGGAAGGAGCTACACTTTCTGTGACCTTGGAACCCAATTTAGAATCTTTCTCTTTGAAAGGAAGTGAAAACGGAGCAGTGCAGAGTGCAGAAGGATGTGCTGGAAACATTGGAGCAGGGAGGCACTCAAAACAAATGCTAAGGAGGTGCATAGAAATAAAACACAGACTCACCCTGTAGGTTTTGTTACAGCTCTCACTCTGGCAACACCGATAGAACACACTACACTCCAGTGTTAACAGAATTACTGCCAAAAGAAGGATCTGTAAGAGGGCATCGTATAGTCACTGATATGAACGCCGATACTTAAGCCAGAGTCTCCTTCACCTGTGGAACGCAGGGACTGCATCTCTTGTGCTGTCTTGAGATTTTACAGCTGACCCGTGGGAGAGCACAATTACTTGAGGTACACATGGCACTGGAGTGGCTTTACTAGACTGTCACTGCACTTGTGTCTTGTGTCTGAATGACAAGAGCACAACAACAAAGTGCTGCCAGCTTAGGCACAGCTACACCAGTGAAGCTGAAACACTAAAACCAAGTTCACAAGTAAAAGGATCACTACTAATGAAAGGAAGGATATTTTATTGATACAACCACAGCAGTTCGCCAGCTTCTTGCTGACACAGGTACATGGATCAGCATGTACCAGTTGTGCTGGAAAAAAGTAGTGCAAGCTATTCAATAAATTCACCTGGACTTTCATTCATCTTCTCTGCAAAGTATCAATACTGATTTGCTCAGACTATGGGACTATTTCAGTTTGATCCCAGAATCATTTTGATAAACAGGATCAGGACTCCAGAACCACAAACTGCCACTCAGAGAGGTACCAGTTTGAAAGGGGAAATGTGAGAAGGGAATGTTTCTGAATCACAGCTTGCATGATGCTGACTTGTTTGTAACAAAATGATATATGCATTTTTAATAAATTGGTAATAATCCTAAGGCTAAAAATACTTCAAAATACCAATATCACTGTTACAGTTAACTTTTTCCCAAATTTTCACCTGTTTGTTTGAATCCTCTCCCTGACAGGTTTTTTCCTCTGCTAGAAAAGATAAGGTTTTCCTCCTGCTTTACAGAGAATAAACGATTTCAAAAGAATGTCTCATATTTTAATACCTCTTTCCATTCAACATCTTCATAAAAAAACTTCACTTAAGCAGATGAGCCCTTTTTAAGCACTGATTGTGTGTAACACACTTTGCTCACTTAAATGCTTTCTGTCACCGAGGATACAGCTCTTTATGAACACAGGGAACAGCATGAACAGTGGGCAACTTCGTGGCAGTTTATTACTGCAGATGAACATATTACAAGTGTAATGGGGAAAATCCTACTATGCCAATCACAGTGAGACAATTCTCTGTATTTAGCCTGACAATAGTGGGACCTGATGCATTGTGAACTGTATCCAGTCTTCTAAATATGGGACTGCACAAAGCTCTTAAAAACAATATGAGAAGTTTTTGTTTAGTTTTGTTTTGGTAAAAGAGCTCTAACTGAACCTCCCTAGAAGACTAAATCAACATAGTGTCTGCTTCCATAATACAAGTGTAAATTACACAGAAACAAAAAGAGAGCAAAAAAACCCCACCCTGCAAAATCACTTACAGTAAACAGTACATACAGCTACATTAAATAGTTTACATAGCTTGTCATTCAGTATATTAATACTTTTTTCGATCTGATAGAGTATTTTGCCTGCAGTGGTTTTGCCAAGGTAATCCATATGCTCTTTAAAAGCACAATTGCATTGCTGAAGAGTAACCCATCACTATTTGCAGTAGAATGCAATTCATTAAAAATCCATAGAATGAGCACTTACCATCACACCTGAGAAACAGATCCCTTCAAAATACCACACGTAGTTGGGGAGCTGGTAACTGGCTGCATGCAAGGCTCTCCCATTCGGGAAGTACAGGAGGATGTTCACAACAATACTCCAAAGTGCAAGAGGTATCAGCAGGCAACTCAAACAGCTTCCACACGTCTCTAAACCCATCTCTCAAGAACTTTTTAAGGTTTGCTCCTCTGAGCTAATTAAGAGATTACAAGATTTTACACATGAAAAGTGTTTGACCTCCGCAGCCGGACTCAGTCATTTCATATTCACAGGAACCAATGAGTGGGGTGATTCCAGGGACAGAAGTACTTAACAGTTAGCAGGACAACAGATTAATATTGCTATGTAAACTCACTGTCCTGTCTAAGCACGTCTTTAAGTAGCCACTTCCCTTCTAAAAAATCCTCCTTTGTGATCTTCCAAATGAAATATGTCTAAGAGTCAGGCTCAGGAAGGAACTTCAAAGCCCTCATTTCCTAGTGACTGCTCAGAAATGCCCTCCTCCTCCCCAGAATACAAACTGTGACACAGTTTGTGACAGAGGCAGGTTGTTCAGCCTCACTGCAGCAATGAGGAAGGGGGTTGTCAGATGATAAATATCCAGTCTCTGTACAGAAGGCCACACTTTGCCTCCTCCTACAGATTTAGTAACAGAGCCCTACGGAGGAACCAACACTTGTTGCTGACTCGGGGCAGCTGTGCAGACACACCAGGCTGAGTACCAGCCATCCTGCAGAGTACAGAAGCCAAATAACACTGCTTAGAAACTGCCAGGCAGACTTATTGTCACACTTTTAATCAGTTACTCTTTCCCACAGCATTATAGGGGTCAACTGTTTTGCAAATTAAATCCTGCTATTTCTCCAATTGTTTCATTCTGTGCTTACAGCTGAGCTTGCACAGCTACAGACCTGACCTAAGTACACGTGACTTCTTGTGCAGGACAAAAGGTCTGGCTGGGTTTTTTAAATGCCTGCTGTTAGCACTGTGCAAAGCCAAAGCCAGACAGCTTCTCCACTGTCACGTGCCATCATTCCCTTACCCCGAGCAACTAAACATCCATCCCAGGAACCCAGACCTGGAGTGGTTTGGAGACTCGCAGCACGAACCAAGCCTTCAGTCTATGCCCCTGTGAGTCATCAAAAAAGTAGAATGAGCTCAAGCTTTGCTCAACAGGAAAGTTGTAGTCAGAGAACAGAAAAAAATGGGGCTCTAACAAATGCAGGAATGCTGATTTTAGAAGCAATGATGTCACAACATATTTTCCTTCTGTTTCCTCATGAGCTGTTTCAGGTTCTGCATGCATGAGGCTTCTCACATCATCTCATAAAAGCTGTTTGGATTGCATGTTGTAACTAATTCCATACTTTTAATGAAATCATACATGGAAATCTGCATGGTGGTATTCACACAATTACACTGTTTTTCTACCCATTCTCTGCTGTGACTCTCCTCTTTTTCTAGGAGGTTTCATTTTGATCTTCCTGTTTCCTCTTTTACTCTCTAATCACTATGGACACTTTTGTTCAGGTCTGCCTCTAATCAGAATTAGTAGCAAACCTGCCTTTTCAGGCTCACAGGCAGAGACACAATTCCTGTCATCAACAAGTGTGCCTTACTCATACTAAAAAGTCATATTTACTCTGGATGAGTGACTTCTCTGACAACAGCAATGAGTACAACTAAACCAACCACTCTGACACCATGTACTTGAACAAACCTCCCAAAACACTGTATTATGGACAAGCCAACAAAGGAATCCAACTGGCCTTTTTTTACATGACAACATAAATAGTGAGTAGTAGTGCTGTGCATTAGTGCTACATGGATCTGAGTTGAAGTTTTAATTCCATCTACTGTAATTTCTAAAACTGTTTCTGTTCTTGAATTAATTGTGCATACCAGAAAGACAAATAACCATTATGCAAGCATAAAGGCAAAAATCTCTGAGTTGCATGGCAATTATACCCAACTCCCTTGAGGATTCTCTTTTCCCCTTCTCTCCTTCCGCACCCAATTTCAACTTATAGATAATTTTTCAAACAGCACTTCTTCATGTACAACAAACAAATGGCATTAAAGACTTTCAACTACTTCTGTGTATTTATGTATGAATAAACGCTATTGCAAAAATCATGTATCCTGAGATTCTAAACACAAAGTCTTCCCATCTGTGAGTTCTTTTGCTGCTGTGGAGGTATGTGTACAATTTTTTTTTCACAGTTAATTTCTCTTTTCCAGCTATGCATTTGTACAGGGCAGAGGTGACAGTGTGGACAGCCTGAGATACCCCTCGAGTTTCTGGCTATCTTCAAAGACCATCCTCCTACTTACAAATAGCCTAAGGATGCACTGACACCCACGGGAACTTCTTTTTCTCCCATAAATAAAAAACAACTCCCCTGTTTTCAAAGACAACATTAACAGCTAAACTCCAAAACTGAGCCTCATTTCTATGAAATAAATGGCACATCACATTTCAGTTTTCACTTGAAAATTGCCATTGCCAGCAGCACGCTGACCTTGCCAGCAATGCTGCTGGCAGCACATTGTTCCCATTTACTTCTGATAAAACATTCCCTCTAATATGCTATAAGCTGTACCTCAGAGGTTCTTGCACAGGATCTTACAATAATGCTTACTGGTGAAATCAGGCATTTCAGATTCACCTGTTTTTTGCTGACCTGCATTTGGACTGTATTTCCTGAACACTGTGAGGCCCGAGGGTCTATGGAGTGAGGTAAAAACCAGGGCTGAGGCCCACATTTAGTTTTGTGTCAGGCGTGTAATGGAGCAGCCAGGAGCTGATGCCCCTTGGGAGGGCAACGGGGACTCACAGCTGGGCCTGTCTGCACAGAGACCCCTTGGGAGCTGCCAGCCAGGACTGGGATTCCACATGTGCAGGTGTATCTGACAGAGAGCTGTTGTTGAACCCTTGTTGATTCAGCTAAATGATCCAAACCAAGCAGTGAAGCAGTTCCCACTCTGGCAGAGCCTGTTGGAGAGGAAAAGCAGGTTATAACCTGACTGCATTATATCCATGTTCTCATGCCACCACTGTCTGTTACTCCAAGACCAGGCAAGCAGCATTTCAGCATGGGCAGGGAAGGAATTACTGACACCTGCTGGGTATTTTTAATACAAATCTTTATTTGTCAAATACAGGGGAAGTTCAGAAAAATCTGAAAAAGTGAAGTGCATGTATCTACCCCAAACCCAGTATTCATTTATATCCAGGCCAGACTACATTTGGGTTGTATTCATTCCACAATCAGAATGAAAGAGCAAAATTAT